>NC_067402.1:44712150-44984650 GCF_016432865.1 Antechinus flavipes | reverse complement strand
AATTAAAGAGTTGGTCATTGCTAATAATCTGCATTGCTTTCTTTGGTAGTAAAAAATATATCTATGATATTTCCCCATAGTTTTTTAGTATCTTCCTTTTTCCAGAGACTTTAACAATCTATCCCTCAACATCCTCAAACTTGCATCCCTTCCCTAAGTGTATTTCTTCATCTCTATTTGATTTCCTGTCTTTATTTTTGTTTGTTTCTGGTTTTGTTTTAGTGCTATTTCTACTTCATCATGCAATGCATCAAGGATTGTGATAGCAGAACCCAAATGCAATAGCTCTGTATTATCAATATTTAGTATAGAAATAGATATATTTATTTGGTAGATTTATTTTTTAGTCTGTAATTCTTGTCTTTAAATGATTAGCTCTTTTTAATTGATTTTTCTGACAGCTTTTTCCCCTTTCCACTGTTTCCCAATGTCTTATGAAACAATATTTTTATATATTTATATCAACCTGCAAAGACAATACAAATGAGCTTATATTCTAAACTGGATGGATGTTGCTTCATTTCTTGAATTGACTTAGTTTTTGGCTTATGCTTTACATAGGCAGAGCACAAGGCAAAATAGCCAAATATCCCACGAAATGATGTTTCTTGTTGCTTTTGGCCACACGCTAAAACTCATTCTGCCTTGGGTTCAATGTGTCTCTTCTTAGCAAGGAAATTTTGTTTGCTGATTGAGGTATTTTCTAGATTCTTGATCTTCGCACCGTGATTTCTTTATAATTAGTTAAATTTCTACAAGAAGTAGTCATAGTCTGTATCAATGTCTATTCTTTTATCTGCTTCTCATCTTAGTATCGATAGTTTGTTTAACTATAGCAAGTCTGAGATGTTTTATTTACACATCATATCTTTTTATTTTTATTCTTTCTACTGATTCTGGTTGTTTTTGCTTTTTACTTTAACAAACTAATGGCAGGCCAGTCTTAAGACTGTGATTCTGAAATCTCTTCACAGCCAGTTTTCTGTTTGACAACATAAATTCTTGTTATAGATCATTGCTTTCTATGTAGTGAAACTTCTCACTCTTAATTTAAAAAAGTTTTCCTGACACAGATCTGAGGTTTCTGAATAGCCCTTCAGGTTTTGGCCTCTTGTTCTTTAATCTTGAACCAAACATTCCATCATATTGTTCACTATCCTTCATTATGTACACCTTTGAATTGAAGTTATTGATTATTAAAGTATATGTTGATTTAATCTCTAGAATCTTACCAAGTTTTTGACAAAATTCCACAGTTCAACATCCTTTTCCATGGATGTTGCTTCATTTCTTGAATTGACTTAGTTTTTGGCTTATGCTTTACATAGGCAGAGCACAAGGCAAAATAGCCAAATATCCCACGAAATGATGTTTCTTGTTGCTTTTGGACACATGCTAAAACTCATTCTGCCAACTCATTTATTTGCCTGTCCAAGGCAAATTTATTTATGAGCCTGCCTTCCATTAAGTTTCAACTGTTTTAATCTTCTGGTTTCATTTATAAAAGAGTGCCAATATTGATATGATTCATTTCCTCCTATAGTTAGATGGTCATTATACAAGGGTCTTAAAATAATTTAGGAGGTAATATTATTCCTCCTCCTCCTCCTAATAATACATTTCAATTTCAACAACAATACAATACAAAGATTAATGCTTTTGCCTCCTTCAAAAGAAATGAGCAGTTGTTTATATCATGTTTATGAACATTGAAATCATAAAATTAAGACTATCTATTAAACAGAATAACATTACTTTTTCATTAATATGAAATGTATCTTTTTATAATATCATAAAATTTTATTGTATGAATGGATAACAATTTTCTTGAGTGACCTAACAATATAGGTCACTCAGTGTCCCTCTGTTGGTATATCTCTGAAGAGCATCCTAGTGACCATCCCTATACCTGCTGAACAAAAGTGTTTCCATCTGATATGAGGGGGACTTCATCCAGAGAAACCAAGTGCTGTTGTATCCTTACTGCATATTCTTGCTGTGTTAGGGCAAAGTAAACCTCCTTTTATTAACTGTTCAATGATTTGTGCATGCAACATTTTGTCTCAACTTGAGCAGAATACTGGTATGAACCTTGCCCCTAATAACTTAGAATGACAGAATTGCTTCCCTTCCTTTCCTCTCTTCCTCCCTTCTTCCCTTCTCTCTCTTTTTTTCTCCTTTCTTTCCTCAATACATTTATTCATTCAAGTATTTATTCTCTCATAAAGCTTGTTTGTGTACACTTCTTAATTCTACTAATTCTATTATATTGGATAACATTTCATATAGGGCTTCTAATTTTTTTTGGCTTATCTTAGTGCCAAAAATCAATGATTAATACCATCCTCTATTTTATATGCAAGCTTGCATAAAATAATTTAATATTAAACAGAATAACATTAATTTTTCATTAGTATGAAATGTAGCTTTTCACAATATCATAAAATTTTATTGTATGACTGTATAACAATTTTGTTCATCCAATCTAATTGTTAGGACATATAGATGGTTTTTAACTATCTTATTACTACAAAGAGAAAGGAATAAGCATTTATATAGCTCCTACTATGTACAAGATACTGTACATATCACTTTATAAATAGTGGGTCATTAGATCCTAAAAACAATCCCAGAACTTAGATGCTGTTAATATCTCTATTTCTGAGGGAGAATAATTGAGGAAGTTGAATCAGAGTTTAAATGACTTACCCAAGGCTACATGGTTAAGAAATGTATGAAGCTGGATTTGAGGTAGGCTCTTTCTGACTCCAGGTCCAGTATTCTTTCCATTGCACCATCTAGCTTTGATAATATAACAATTATGAATATTTTGTTATATTTCTTTTATGTTTTAGGATATAGTCCTAGTAACTGAATGGTTGTTTCTAAAATGCCAATTGTCTTGCCAACATTGAATTCCATCTTTTGTGTATGTTTGCGCATATGTGTGTATGTGCATCATTTTTGCCATTCTAGTTTACACTAGCTGTCTTAGTTTATACATGAATATTTATATATGTCAATTAAAAATTTGTAACACCATCTTTAAAGTTTTTCTACTGTTCATATAACATCGTTCCATTAGGTAGTGTATATTCAGCAATTCCTTATAAATTTTGGAAATTAAATATTTATATAATCAATTTATAGCAAAGCCTTTTCTGTCTATTTTCATTAAATTTTAGAGAGGTTGTTTTTTGTTATGCTCACACTCATGATACCATGGCACTCACATGATACTACACTTCACACCAATAATTTTGTTTCTTACGATTTCTTCTATATTCATAACTATTATATTATCAGTAATAAATAATGCAATGGAAAGAATACAAACTGCATACCATCTTAGGGAGGAAGAAGAAAAAGGAGGGAAAAAATTTGGAACTCAAATTTTATTTAAAAAATGAATGTTAAAATTACCTGTATATGTATTTGGAAAAAATACTAATTAAAAGAAAAATATGTATGATGTAGTTATCTTGATTTTTCAGAAATATTTTATTATTCAACAAAACCATTTCAGATTCGTTTTAAATATTGTTTATCCAATCTTAACTTTTTATCCCCACTGGGTTCTACTTCTGAGTGCCCCTTTAGAATGACTCCTCCATTCTATTCTTTCCCCAGAGAGTTTTTACGATTATGAATTAAAACTCTGGCAATGCTGGTCCTCCTCCATTGGTTTTCTTTTTATAGTTCTAGACATTTTTGCTCATCTGTTTTTTCCTTATGAATCTGTTATGACTGTTTAATTCCATGAACCAGCTTATGTGTTTTGTATTAAATCTCTAAAGTTGACATTTTAATGAGTTAACCAACCTAACCATGTGTGAGAGTTCCCTTTAAGTTACCTTTCATTTACATTATATATATTATTTTTGTGTTGTCTCCTATCCTAAGCTGTAAGCTCCTTAAAGGTCAGGATCTTGTTTTTGTTTATTTTTGTATCCCAGCCCTTAGCACAACACATGATTAATACATAATAAATGTTTGTTGACTAGCTAATTAAAACTATTCCATTCTCCCTTGCTTTCTGTCAAAATATTTTTTGAAATTGTCTCAGTAGTGCCTTCAAATTATGTATGGTATATTATTATTGTGAAGGCAATTCTCCTATCAGCTTCCCTTGCTTTGTGATTGCAGCATTAAAAAAAATGCCACATTTTTGTGGGTTTATCATGAATTCTGCTACTTTATTAAAGTCATTTATTACTTTTTTCATTTTTAAACTATCTTGGGTTTCTAAGAATGCAATCATGCTATGTAAAATTGAGATATATAAAAAACTTCATAGGTACTTCCTATTCGCCCAATTTCCTTTTCATATGTTAGTGTTATTATTGCCAAGAGTCTTAAAATTGTCAAACAGGAGTGATAAGAGGGAACATCCCTTTCAATACCTGATTTTAATGGGAATACTAGCTAGAGTTTCCCTTTTGTATATGTATATTGCAGTGGATAGAGTACTGACCTGGAGTCAAGAAGTTTCATCTCTCTGAGCTCAAATCTGGCCTCAAATACTTCCTAGCTACGTGATTCTGGGTAAGTTACTTAACCCTGTTTGCCTCATCTGTAAAAGGAACTGAAGAAGGAAATAGTAAACTCCTCTAATATATCTGCCAAGAAAATCCTAACTCTTAAAGAGTTAGAACTAAATGAAATGATTGAACAACAACAACAAAAAATATCATAACAGTGTATAGTCCTAATAGATTAAAACTGCTTTAAGGTTTTTGTGAAACTCTGCATAATACCTCATGTTTTAAAATAGTTAAATCTTTAAGCATATTAGAAATGAACATTCTTTTCATATTTGTATTTTTTAAAACATGAATTAAATATGTAAAAGAATCTTTCTGTATCTAATACTATGACTATGTAGCCCTTGCTTTTTTTTTTAATTGATATGATTGATTATATTGGTTTTTAGTATTAAATCCTCATTAGATTTCATTGATAAATTCTACTTGATCGTGAAAGATAATAGTTTTTATTTATTGACATATTTTGTTAATAATTTCACCCAAAGTTTTTGTCAATATTCATTAATGATATTGGTTTATAGTCCACTTCTCAGTTTTCATTTTCTTGAGTTTAGAGGCAATAAGGACCTGGCAAATGAATGGAGGGAGAAAGGGACAAATGTGGTCATAGAATCACCAAGAGTTTGGTGCCCGATTGGATTTTGGGGTGAGGGGTTGAGAATAAGTCAGAGTTTACCTTACTGGAGCTTGTTATTTGTACTTTCCTTATTAGTGCCAGTTCTTGCTTAACTTATTTGTACATGCATTAGCCAGTTGAGGCTATCTCATGGGATATTTGCATAGCTTCTTTTCCCATCTCCGTTGCCTCTGCTATTTTCGCTGCTTCATTTGATATTCAGCAACATTTTATTGTAATGGTGTTTTGCCCATTTTAGAATTTTAGTTGATTTTAAGTTATTTCCTACCTGTTGGGCATTACTCTTTTAGGGAGAATGAGGAGCTTGATTCCCTTGGATTCTTTCATTCTGACATCTTAGAGTAGTCTCTATTTCTCACAATTTTAAAATTAAATACAGTGGTTCTGGGTCAATACAATTTTAAAATTGTATTGATCCAGAACCACTGTATTTAATTTTATGCCATAGACATGGTAGATATTAGTATGGAATTGAAGGTCTTCTTGGGAGGGAATCCCTGTAACTAATTCTACTTGAAACAAAATATAAGTAATTCTACACCTGCATATATCCCTTCCATAAAATCAAATGCTCCCATACTCATTAGCCACAGCCTGGTAACCACTGAAAGTTCTCTTTCCTTCCCAAATACTACCATTTAAGAATTCATCCGTTTGAGTTTTTTCTATGTATGCTATGAGGCTGTTAACTTTTTAGCGGTCATGAATCTCATTGACCATCTCTTTTTAAAGAAAATCAACAAAATTCTAGAAGTATTGTTATCTAGTGTGACCTAAAGCTTCTTCCCTGTTGGAATTGTTTGGGGTCTGGTCTGAAAATTTGAATTTGAGGAAAAATTTGGGGCTACTCAAAAGTTATACATAAGTTCAAGATACTTTGGGTCAAAATATAATCAAAATCATAGCTTATGACCTCCCCCTCCCCATCTGATTTTTTCCTTTGCCCAGAAAAAAAATCAAAGTACACATTAATTCGAAGCAATGATTTTTAAACAAACAGAATGGCAATTCTAAAAGAAAACATTCCTTATGTACACATCTTAGCACATTCTCCCACAGATTACCACATCACAAATGAGAACATTTGCAACTCAGACAACTCATGTTCTTCCTGTAGGATTCTAGCTGAAACTCCTATCTCTAGAACTACGATTTACTGCTTCCTCAAAGAATTGCTGGCGTCATTTGCTGGTCTGTATCCTCTTTCTGAGATGCCGCTGCCACCTGCTGCTTTCCCAATGAATAAGATGCTAGTTCATCCTTCTTGTAGGAGATTTGCAAGCTTTCCCATAGTGTCACGGCTATTTCAACTTTTTTATGAGTCAGACCAACAGCCTTGCCCAGCCAGCAAAGAGACCCAAGGTCAGATGTCTTTTTGACTACTTCACTTCCCCCTCAGTAGAAACTCCACTAGGTCCACATGGTATTTGGGTTGGGGTAAGTATACCCCTAATTTCCAGCATTTCCCTAGTTGCTGGTACCAGTGAGTTATCCTAGAACTTCATGGGTTGGAACTAGTGACCTTTGTTCCACATTCCTGCAGCTGTGTCCAAATTGTCGTGCCCCCTCCCATCCCCTGCATCTTTGTACCAGCATTCCATAATGAACAAATTCATATTAATTCAATTCTGACCTTCACAAAGAAATATATTTCAGTGTGTATTCAACAAAGAGACCATTTGGGAACTCTGGAATGGAGTCTGGGAAATCCAGGTCTTGGGAACCATATTCAGACTACATTAAAAATGTCATTTTTGACCTTTGGATCATAAGGTTTATTTCCAGCAGGATTTTACTAAGGTGCTCCACTCAATGGGTTATTGTTCTTCATGAGCACTGTTGCCAGCCGGCCAGGAATTTGATTGTAGCATTAATTTTTGAGCTCTGAGAACTGTGGATGGCAAAAAAGGGGGAAAATCATTTTGAAACAGAAAAGGATTTCATTCTTTAAGCATGCCATTAATGCATGATTCAAGATGTCATAGCTTAGATGAGATAATCAAATTCCTTGGATGAATCAGCTGAAAGCAGCTGTTTCATTTAGAAGTGATCTAGAGATACATAAATCAAAGATAGTAGGCTTAAAGGGGGAAAAAGAGCAATGAGAGACTATTACCAAAAATGTCTGTGTGGGGGAAATAAAAATACTTCACCATATTTAAGTAATATTGATATTAATTATCTTTCAAATAAATATATCCCAGTGCATCATCTAACTTTATCTTTTCTTAATCACAGAACTCAATGTCATCCATTTAGAGAGTATATTTTGCAAACAGAATGGACATTCTTTAAAAAAAAAAAATCACAGGCAAAAGAAAGTTTGTCCTTGATAATAGCAACTCATGTTTCTCCGGTGTCTTTCATCCTGCCCTCAAGAGTCCATGTAAAGATGTTGTATATCACTGTCATTATACCTCAGAGTACAGATGTTTCAACACTTTGAACACAAAACAGTTTTTTTCCCATGTGAAAATAGGTGCTGTCCCCTTGCTCATACTCCCAGCTTTTCAACAAACAGCACTCTTTTGGCTTCTGGGCTGATATTGCTAGCACAGAAGGATTGTAATACAGCCCTTACTTCGAGCAGGTTTTTTTTTTTTTTTTTAAGAACCTTTAAAAACAAAACACCTGTGTTTTCTGGCGGGACAACAATGTATCGGCCAAAATAACTCTATTTTAATGACTGACTGTGGTTAGCTAGCGCCCCATAATTCATTTCATAATTGGAAAAAAATGTAGCATTTGCTGACATCATCCGAGTGCAGTTCTGGACACACTGGCCAGCGTGTTATCCAACAAAAACTATTTAATTTTCCACTCCACAATTCAGGAAGAATCCAGGAGTAGGGTATTCACGGACTCCAGAATTTGGATCCATGTTCGGTATTTTAGCTCAAAATTTGGACAGGAAGGCTGGATATAAGTTGGGTTTCAGGGCAAAATTTGGTCTATAAACCTCCCACTTCCTCTTATGAAGATTGAAGCCAATCTGAGATCAGGCATGTTGGGCTCTGTAGGGCTCAGAGTCTTGAGCCTGAAATAACAAAGTGAAAAATTCAAAGTGTGTGGGAAGGGTAGACTTACCAGAAATCCCATTTTTAAGGGATTTCCCTTTTAAAAACACAGGACAACCTTATTTATCTGGCACCTAGCCATTTGGATCTCTCAGTCATAGGCTCAAGAGCTGGAAGGGACCCTGGAAATATAATTCAACCTCCTCAGTTTTACAAATGAGGAAACTGAGGACCAGAAAGGTTGTAGTTCAGAATACCTATATGGTTATTTTAAAAGAAAGTGCTATAGTTTTGTAAACAACATTAGCTTGTGGCTTGTGTCTTTCTGGCTTGCTCTGGATGCATATGGGAATATGTTCAAGAGTTATTAGAAATAATTTGTTAGTCTTGCTCTAGTGAGGAAGTCCAAGAGTTAGGACTCCGAGTTCCATTAAGAGTCGGGTATCCTAGGTTATCTCCTTTCTAAGGCATATCCCCTCCTCCTGGTGGTCACCACCTCTCTTTTCTAAAATCCTCCCAATATGGACTCTTTCCTGACAGAATCCTTTATGCTAGAAATTCCAGGTTGCATAGTATACTTAGCGAGACCTTTTAGCCAATCCTGATGCTTTCCTGTCCATAACATCAGTGGGAAACAAATCAAAGGTTTGCCAATGGTCTTGCTCCCTGCAAAAGACAACAAAACCTTAACCCCCCGAATGCGTTGCTGAGGGCTAATGTGAAGCAGGGAACGTGGGTGTTCTCACACGGGTGGGGCAGTCTCTGGCACCATGCTCAGTAGATCCCTTTTTTCTTCCTGCCATAGCCTAGAGCTCTTGAGGTTTGGCACCCACTCTGGTTGGAGCCTCCTCTTATTGCCCCTTCATCCTCCTTCCAGGCTTTCACCCTTGGGATTCTCAAGCCTCTTAAATCTTCCCTTATGTGGATTCAAACATACCAAACAAAGCCTGTTGCTTTTAGCCTCCCTGGCTAGTCTATTTTACCAAGGCTTCTTGAACTCTCCCTACCACCCCCAGATGATGGCAATGGACTGGGAAATTTCAGTTGAGATTTCAGGTTAAATAGACCATGGCAAAGGTCTATCCATGTGGATTAAATGGCAATTTGAACATAGCCCATACATTTAATAAATATTTTTGATAACAATATTTCAGTGTAATTAGATTCCTTTAGAATTGTATGTATTTTATGCACTTAAAAGATTTTTCTGAGAAGGTATCCATTGGCTTTCTCTATCTGCCCAATGTGTATGTGTGTATAAATATATATACATGCATATATATAAATATACATGCACATATAAAATATACATATATACACATATGCATAGATATAGATTAAGAATGTCTTCTGTACAGAAACACATTTCAATTTCTCTCTCTCTGTACTTCACAAGGTTTTATATAACTGTGTTTCTATAATAATTCTCCCTCAGTTGGGTGACAGTTTATAAAATTGTGGGAAATTTGAAATATAATATAGTATGACATGATATAATATGAAACTGAGAAATTCTACACACACACACACACACACACACACACACACACACACACAAAGGCTTGGAGAGAATTCTACCTCTTAATATGAGGTAAAAGAGTGAAATTCCTCCCATTCCATAATCCCCTCAGTGATCAGGTTGTATCTTGTCAGTTTTATTTTTCCCCCAAACACCTTCACTTTTCTCTTCAAAATAATCAAGAATTTTGCATATAAAGGGAAAGATGTTTTTGCCAGTGTACGATCAAACATCTGTGTGTGTGTGTGTGTGTGTGTGTGTGTCCATACATGTATGCTCTCCTTTAGAATATAAAGGCCTTCCAGGCAGGGATGGGACTTAATCTGTATGCAAGGAATGAAGGCCAGCTCACAGAGAGCATGCTTCCTTTCATTTTCTGCTCATTTTAAGTTAGGAGGGAGTCTAGTCTAGCAAGATGACCAGCATTCTGCCTTGAGACAGGTGAGCAATTATTCTGTTTAGAAATCTCTGAAAAGGCCGACATGTCCTTTTGCATTTTTTTAACCTGATTAGCCAAAATTCTTCTACCACATTAATAAAAAAACATAAACAGAAAATACTCAATAGTGGTTTGGATGAAATGATTCCAATGGGGCTTTTTTTTTTTTTTTCAAGGATGGGTAAGACATGGAAATTTTGTAGGCAGTATTTAGGAGCCAGTAGGAATTGAAGATTGGATAACTAGAAATGGATAAAATATGCTTTATAAGGTTAGAATGAAATTAAGAATCCATATGGAAGGTGGGCTTTGGCAAATGGAAGGGCCAGCTCATCAGACTGTAGTAGTGGGAAGTGAAGTCTGAAATCTGTGTGATAAGGAAGAAAGGAAGAAGTTTCATGAACTTCTCAAGTTATTTGTAGGAAAAGGGATATCAGCTGAAACTGTAATATCATTGCTATTGAAGAACTTGCATTTGTACAAACTCTCCCCCAATGCAAATTCTCTGAAAATTGAAATCTGAAAGAATTGTTTAAAGCATCTCAAGGTTAAGTGACTTGCCAAAAGAAATGGAGAAAAATTCTTTATATTGAGTTTCTCTGATAAACGTCTCTTTTCTAAATTATATCAAGAACTCATTCAAATTTATGAGAATAAGAGACATTTGACAATTGGTAATATAAATAGACAGGTTTTAAACAAAGAAATCCAAGCTGTCAATAGCCATATGGGGGGAAAAAAACCATTCCAAATAACTTATAATTAGAGAAATGCAAACTGAAGCAGCTCTGTGGTTCTACCTTACAGATTGACAAAAAAAATGATACAAAAGGAAAATGACAAATTCTGGAGGGCTGTGGAAAAAATAGATATGATAAAGCATTGTTGTCAAACAGTCAATTAGTTTAGCCATTTTGGAAAGCAATTTGGAACTATGGCCAAATGGCTACTAAATGTATATACCCTTTGTCTTTGATATTCCTACTAGGTCTAAAATCCTAAAGAAAGCAAAGAAAAAGGAAAAGCATTCATAGATACACAAGTATTAACAGCAGTTTTTTTTTTTTTTTTTTTTTTTTTTTTTTTTTTTTTTTTTTGTGGAAGCAAAGGACTGGAAACTGAGGGGATGTCCATCAGTTGGAAAATGTTGCTGAACAAGTTATAGTATATGAATGTAATGGAACACCACTGTGCTAAAAGAAATGATGAAGGGCGTAATTTCAGAGAAAGTCAGGAAGATATATGAATTGATGCAGAGTAAATTGAGCAGAACTAGAAAAGAAAATAATTGAATTACAACAATAATATAAAGACAAACACATTTGAAAGACTTTTTCAAGTCTTTCTGACCAATACAATATCCAACCCCAATTCCAGGGTACTCTAGATACCTCTAGACAGTGCAGATGGAGACTTTTTTTCTTTTTTTTTTTTTTTTTTTTTTGACATAGCCAAAGAAGGACTTTTTTTCTTCTTGACTATGTATACTTGTAGCAAGGTATTGTAATACACGGGAGCCACCTGCCGTGGCTGTTGGAGGCCTAACTCAGACCTGTAGAATAGATCTCTTCATGTGAGAGGATGAAGATGATACAAGGAGACTGAGAGGCAGTTGCATTGTCTGACCTCCCTCCTCTTCCCTTTGCCTCCAATTTATTTCATTCCCAATCCACAAGCAACACCTGCGTCAGCAAAGACTGCCCTGCAACTCCTTCAGATGTTATGATTCACAGCTGTGGAGGCTTTCAGAGAATTGATCTGCCCCTTCACCTAGGCATGGTCCTTAACAGCAAGGGATTTTGTTTTTCTTGTATTTTTTTTTCCTCAATAGCATTTTATTTTATTTTTATCTTATTTTATCTAATGATAACTTTATATTGACAGAATCCATGCCAGGGTAATTTTTTTTTACAACATTATCCCTTGCACTCGTTTCTGTTCTGATTTTTCCCCTCCTTCCCTCCACCCCCTCCCCTAGATGGCAAGCAGTCCTATATATGTTAGATAAGTTGCAGTATATCCTAGATACAATATATGCGTGCAGAACCGAACAGTTCTCTTATTGCACAGGGAGAATTGGATTCAGAAGGTAGAAATAACCCGGGAAGAAAAACAAAAATGCAAATAGTTCACATTCGTTTCCCAGTGTTCTTTCTTTGGGTGTAGCTGCTTCTGTCCATCATTTATCAATTGAAACTGAGTTAGGTCTTTTTGACAAAGAAATCCCCTTCCGTCAGAATATATCCTCATACAATATTGTTGTCAAAGTGTATAATGATCTCCTGGTTCTGCTCATTTCACTCGGCATCAGTTCATGTAAGTCTCTCCAAGCCTCTCTGTATTCATCCTGCTGGCCATTTCTTACAGAAAAATAATATTCCATAACGTTCATATACCACAATTTACCCAGCCATTCTCCAATTGATGGGCATCCATTCGATTTCCAGTTTCTAGCCACTACAAACAGGGCTGCCACAAACATTTTGGCACATACAGGTCCCTTTCCCTTCTTTAGTATCTCTTTGGGGTATAAGCCCAGTAGTAGCACAGAATAGCATTTTATTTTTATAAATTCAAGTAAAGATAGTTTTCAACATTCATTTTTGTAAGAGTTTGTATTCTAAATTTTTCTCCCTCCTTCTCTTATTTTTCTCCATCACAAGACAGCAAGCATTCATTATTTGATAAAAACTGCTGGGATAACTGGAAATTAGTATGGCAGAAATTAGGCAAGGACCCACACTTAACACCACATACCAAGATAAGATCAAAATGGGTCCATGACCTAGGCATAAAGAACGAGATTATAAATAAATTAGAGGAACATAGGATAGTTTATCTCGCAGACTTGTGGAGGAGAAAGAAATTTGTGACCAAAGATGAACTAGAGACCATTACCAATCACAAAATAGAAAATTTTGATTATATCAAATTAAAAAGCCTTTGTACAAACAGAACGAATGCAAACAAGATTAGTAGGGAAGTAACAAACTGGGAAAACATCTTTACAATTAAAGGTTCTGATAAAGGCCTCATTTCCAAAATATATAGAGAACTGACTCAAATTTATAAAAAATCAAGCCATTCTCCAATTGATAAATGGTCAAAGGATATGAACAGACAATTTTCAGATGAAGAAATTGAAACTATTACCACTCACATGAAAGAGTGTTCCAAATCACTATTGATCAGAGAAATGCAAATTAAGACAACTCTGAGATATCACTACACACCTGTCAGATTGGCTAAGATGACAGGAAAAAATAATGATGAATGTTGGAGGGGATGCGGGAAAACTGGGACACTGATGCATTGTTGGTGGAGTTGTGAACGAATCCAGCCATTCTGGAGAGCAATCTGGAATTATGCCCAAAAAGTTATCAAACTGTGCATACCCTTTAATCCAGCAGTGTTTCTATTGGGCTTATATCCCAAAGAAATACTAAAGAAGGGAAAGGGACCTTGTATGTGCCAAAATGTTTGTAGCAGCCCTGTTTGTAGTGGCTAGAAACTGGAAAATGAATGGATGCCCATCAATTGGAGAATGGCTGGGTAAATTGTGGTATATGAAAGTTATGGAATATTATTGCTCTGTAAGGAATGACCAGCAGGATGAATACAGAGAGGCTTGGAGAGACCTACATGGACTGATGCTAAGTGAGATGAGCAGAACCAGGAGATCATTATACACTTCGACAACGATATTGTATGAGGATGTATTCTGATGGAAGTGGATTTCTCTGACAAAGAGACTTAATAATAAGTTTCATTGGAGAAATGATGGACAGAAACAGCTACACCCAAAGAAGGAATACTGGGAAATGAATGTGAACAATTTGCATTTTTTATTTTCTTCCCGAGTTATTTTTACCTTCTGAATCCAATTCTCCCTGTGCAACAAGAGAACTGTTCGGTTCTGCAAATATATATTGTATCTAGGATATACTGCAACATGTTTAGCATATATAGGACTGCTTGCCATCCTGCGGGGGGGGAGGAGGGAGGGAGGGGAAAAAACGAAACATAAGTGATTGCAAGGGATAATGTCGTGTAGAAATTATCCTGGCATGGATTCTGTCAATGCGAAGTTATTATTAAATAAAATAAAATTTATAAAAAAAACAAAAACAAAAACAAAAACAAAAAAAAACAAGACAGCAAGCAGTTTGATATAGGTTAAACATGTACAATCTTTTAAAACATATTTTCATATTTGTCATGTTGTGCAAGAAAAATTAGACCAAGAGAGAGAAATTTTTCTTGCATTCTTAAAAAAGGGGTAGAGGGTAATGGGAAGGAGGGAAGGTAGCTTTTCATGAAAATAAAATAAAATTTAATTTTTAAAAAGTCACTTGCCTAGGTCCCCATAGAGTAGGATCTACTACTCCAACAGAAATTAGAGTAAAAAAATAGGTAGTGAGATATAATGTCAAATTGTTAAATGAGGAAAAGGAGAGAAGAGAGCATCATATACCATACAGGATGATTATGAGGAAAGTTCCTTAGTTCCTTAAAAATTTATTTCATTTTTTCCTCTCTCCCTTTTTTCTTCTCTTTCTCTCTCTTCTTTCCTCTTTACTTTCCTCCCTCCCTCCCTCTCTTCTTTCTTTCTTCCCTCCCTCCTTTCCTCCCTTCCTTTCTCCCTCCATTCCTTCCTTCTCTTCTCCTTTTGTCCCCCCTCCTTTCATCCTTTCTCCTTCCTTCCCATCCTCCTTCCCTCCCATCTTTCTTCCCTTCTTTCCTTGCTTCCTTCCTTCTTCCTTCCTCCTTCCTTGTTTGCTTCCTTTTTTCTTTCACCATTTCTTCCCCTCATTCCTTCTTTCTTTCCATCATTTTATTTCCCTCCAGTAAAGTATTACTCCAAAGCCTCATTGTACCATAGGGGGATTTCTGATTTCTCAAAAGCTGTGCTAGCAAAGTCTAGGTCCTGGTAGATCTGAAAAAGCTGAAAAGATTTCAGGTAACTTCCCAGAGATAGATTGCACATTTACTATCAGAGATTTGTCTTAATAAAGACAAGATTACCTATCACCAAGCTGGTTACAGAGTGATTCTTTTTTTTTTTTTTTGGCCACTACCAGCTCTTAAAAAGTAATGTACCAAGTCTTCCAGAGGTCATCATCTGCATGAGTGGAGGGAGTCTTCACACTGGAAAAATCTCTAATTCTCCAATAAATGAAGTCATGTAACAAAGGGAGGGGCAGAACTTGGGTGGATGCACCCTAAACCAAAAGATAGCTTTGTGACCTTTTCTACTAAAAAAATGACAGAGAGTTTGGAAGCTTGCTCCCACCACAAGGGACATTTTCTGTGCAGCACTTTAGAGTTTATAAAGTGCTTTATATACACAGAAGTATCTTACTTAAGTCTATGAGATAGGTGTTATAAGTATTAATAATCTCATTTTACAGATAGGGAAACTTAGGCTTAGAAAGGTTTTGTGTTTGTGTGTGTGTGTGTGACTTCCCATAATTATACAACTAATCAGTGTCAAAGGCAAAATCTAATCCAGATTAACCTGCATTGAAGTCCAAGGCTTTTCGCCATTACATCACTCTGTCCTCCAACTCCAACAACTCAATGGAAAGACCCCCTAAGGTTACCAACCCAGTGGAAAGCTGAGTTATTGACTAAATTCAGCCTGCAGAAGGAGGCTGTCAAAGTTTTTTCTGGATGTTCCAAGTCATCAAACAATTGCTTAACTCATTGTTTGACATTCTATGGTAAAAACCCAAGTCCATGAATGAGGAAACTGAGAACAAAGAACATATTTTCTTTCAAAAAATCAAAGGAAAGCAGAAAACTCTGTTTCTTTATCTCTGTGTTTTTCCATCTCTGTCTTTGTCTCTCTGTGTCTCTGTTTCTGTCTGTGTCTGTATCTCTCAGTGTCTCTCTGTCTGTTTGCACTCACAACCAGCCTGTGAAGGTGTGTAGGTACAAGTATCATCTCTATTTTGAGAGAGAAAAATTAAGCCCTAAAGAAGTTAGATCATGCCATGAGGCAATACTGGAGCTAGAATTTGAATTAAATTTCTAAGAGTAATTCTCCTGCCCTGCTCCATGCCTACTATACTACAAAATAGTTGGGATGGATTTTTATTAATTCACTTTACCTAGTCCTGTGAAGGTAGCTAGGGGATGCCATAATGCATAAAGCATCAGCTCTGGAATCAGGAAGAGTCATTTTCCTGAGTTCAAATCTGATCTCAGACACTGATGAGCTGTGGGATCCTGAGATAGTCACTTAACCCTATTTATCTCAGTTTCCTCATCTATAAAAGGAGCTGGATAAGGAAATGACAAATCAGCCCAGTATTTTTGCCAAGAAAACCTCAAATTGGGTCATGGAGACTCAGACATGATTGAAGTGACTGAACAACAACCTATTCTACTGCCCAATATTCCTTCTGACCAACATGAAGGCTGGCTAGCTAACATTCAGGGTGAATTGTGGGACCATAGACCTGAACAAAGAGAGATGGGTAACCAGAATAGTTTAAAGAACAGGAATGAGAAGGGAATGGAAACTCATATTCTTTTGAATAAGGAGGAAAGAAGAGAACCATTAAATATGAATACCACCTACCATTCTTCATTTATTAAGTTTGTATGTTAAGGGAAATTCTGCTTTAAAATTTTTTACTTATCTGAACATTTTTTTAATCTTTAAAATTATATGGGATTGTTGTTTAAAAAATTATTGATCTAGAATTTCCTCCATATAAAAGTGGCTTGATCTTCAATACCAGTTTGAATAAGAATCATAGTTTTGAGCCCAGCCACTGTAAGGAGGTCCTGAATTTTCTAAAAGTCATTTTCAATCTCTATTCAAAAGCAGGAACTAGTAAAAAAGTGGAATTGGGCATCAAAGGTACCATGAAAACAACTCCCTGGGTTATTGTTATTATTTTTTATTGCCAATTCTGGAGAAATTACATATATTTTGTAATAGGCAGAAGTTGTGGTGTGCTCTATGAAGATGGGCCAAATCTCCCACAAGGTTTTGTTATTGGAATTCAATGTACATCATAGCCTAAAAATGTTCTAAAGGCATTCCATTGTTCTCATGTGTCTTTTCCTCCATTTTTATTCATCAGTTGGACTTGGAGCTCTGTGGGAAGCAAATGGAAGGTTGAAAGCTTAATGACATGTAAAAGTTGTGGCTATTTCAAAGGCATCATTCTCTTCTTTTAAAGTCTTGGTTGATGATTTTAGTAGCAGACAGACTAATTCAAGAGAGCTACTAATTGGATCATTGGGGAAATCAAAACATTTAAACCCTACATTTGATATCCAAAGTCCAAGAGGATTTAGATAAGAAATTGCCAAAAGTCAACAATAGAGTTGGCAGCCACATAATCCATAAATTCTTTGGGATTGGAAAGTAAAAAACTAATACCACGAGAAAATAGGAAGATCTATCTAGAAGGTTTGGTGGACTTAACTCTTTCTTTACATATCACTAAATTATTAATTCAAAATAAAAAAGGTTTGTTTTAGAACTGGAAGAAAGAAGAGGGATCATCTAATCTAACATCTCCATTTTATAAATGGGGAAACTGAGGCCCCAAAAAATAAAGCAACTTATTCAAAGTCACATAGATAATAAATGGTAGAGGCAGGATTTAAATCCAATCCTTCAGGTTCCAAATCCGATATTTATATTTTACCATGTTGTAGAGCAAAAAATACCTGTAAAGTTTTTGTCAGGTTTTTACCCATTAGATGTCCCATGGTCTAAGATAGAACCAGGATAAACCATTTTGTGTTCCCGATATGCATAAGGGGACAAACTGTGGCTCAGTAGCTAGACCACTGGACCTGGAATGAGGGAAACTCATCTTTGTGATTTCAAATCTGGATTCAGACACTAGCCATATAAGCCATAGGTTTGTTTGCCTCAGTTTCCTTGTCTTGTCAAATGAGTTGGAGAAGCAAATAGCCAAGCACTCCAGTATCTTTGCCAAGAATCCTCAAATAGGGTCACAAAGAGTCCAACATGATTGAACATGACTGAATACATGCATAAGATTCAATAACTCTGTCCTTTGAGCATTACTATTTTCTGGAGGCCTTTAACCTTAACTGCATAATGCATGACTTGAATTATCATAAAATAAATACTTGTATGTTCCATAGAGGAGGATTTTTGTATATTAAAAATAAGTTCATTTAAAAAAAAGTTAGGTTAAAAATTGTCCACACTCCATGTTTGCCCACTTGGGAACTTCCTATCTTAATTCTCTCACAGTAAGCTCTAATCTCATGGAAATGTCCCTGGATTAAGAAATAGAAGTCAGAAAATTTGATTTGGTGTGATATCATTTCACTTTTCTAATGTCTCAGTTTTGTCAGTTGTAAGATGCAGGAATGAAATCTCCTTCCCTGCTATCCTGGAAGGATGTTGTGAGACTGAACTACATGATGGACACTGCGGTCCTCTGAATCTTTTGGAGAGAAGACTTCATGGAATTTCAATGGAATATCCTTTTTTTGGCAAAGTGGTCTAGATTTGTCCCATAGTATTCGTGTCATCCTTGCCCACACAAGCATTAGTCCCAATTTTGCCCAGTGGACCCAGCAGTTTAGGAAATTGGATTTTTCATTTAATGTACACTCCCTCTGCTGGCTGGCTGGCTGGCTGGCTGTGGATGCTTTTCTGATGAATCCCAGGATTCATAGTTTATTTCTTCAGCTAAGTCATTAATTACTGCTTAAGTCTCTGAATGGAGCTAGTATGGAATACTAGCTAGTAACCTTAATTTATTGTATAACAGAGAGTACCTAGAAAAATTTGCCATCTTATTTAGTCAAATGAAAAGACTAATTCATAATATTAGAATTACATAAGGTAAGAATCTTCCCTTCTTTCCTCTGTTTAATTTGAGTAGACATTAAGAGCAGTGAAAATATATGTGAGATTGGGAGTTGGGGAGATAATAAATAAATTTTGTTGACCTCTTTTGTTTTTATACCATACTCATTTCTGAATGTATCCCTTCCTTCTCTCTACCAGGTAAGTCATTCCTTTAGGATAACAAAGGATAAAAGAGAAAAAGAAATCAATTGAACAAAACCAACCAATAGACCTACCCAGTCAGATAATGTGTATCCATATCCATATGTCATTCATAAATCATATCCATAGTCGTTCATCTTAGCAAAGAAATCTGCCTTAAAAATAATTTAATTACTGGCAAAAAAAAGCCCTGGCTCATTAGAATAATGAGTAATATTTATATAGCATTGACTAGATGTCAGTCGCATTTTAAAGCACTTTGATAATTATCTCATGTGGTCTTCACAACCATCCTGTGAAGGAGGTATTATTAATATTCCCTTTTGATATATGAGGAAACTAAAAGAAAGAGTTAAGTGACTTACCCAGAGTCACATGGTTTGTAAGTGTTTGAGGCAAGATTTGACCTCAGAAAGATGAATCTTCCTGACTTCACTGCACCTAGCTGCCTCTACACAAGACATACTTCAGACCTTAATCTGCATTAATTTCATTTTCTCCACTTCTTTCTTAACTCTAGACAGTCATCAAAATAATAAACCAAACCCCAATTGTTTATCCAGGTGTAAAATGCTTGTGCTGAATATTTTAACAATTGACTCTCTTAAGCTGAAACTTCCTGAATTTCAGGTATGTCATAGTCCTCATATTATATAATGGGAATAACAGTGTTGGCCCTGCCTCTCTGATAAAGTTATTGGAAGGACCTATTGAGGTAATCTATGTACTTAAAAAACAAAAAAAGTCTTATACAAGTTGAATGATTATTGATGAAATTTACCTCAAATGCCAAAGAACTGAGACTTTCAATAGGATAAAAATCTTCCTTATGGTTGTCTTTATCAGCTAAGTGGCAAAGTGGATAACAAGCTGAACCTAGAATCAGGAAGCCCTATGTTCATATATATATATTTTTTTTAAATAGTAGCTTTTTATTTTCAAAATACACGCAAAGATAGTTTTCAACATTTACCCTTGCAAAACCTTATGTTCCAAATTTTTCTCTCTTCCCTCACCTCTCCCCTAGAATCAAGTCATCCAATACATATTAAATGTGCAATTCTATACAAATTTCCACAATTATCATGCTGCACAAGAAAAATCAGGTTAAAAAGAAAAAAATGAAAAAGAAAAAAAAACATTAAACAACAACAAAAAGATGTGATCCACATTCAGTCCACACTTTCCTCCTATGTTCATATCTTACCTCAAACATTTACTAGTTGTGTGACCCTGAGCATGTCAACTAACCCTGCCTTAGTTTCTTCACTATAAAATGGGGATGATGATAGCATTTATCTTATAGATTTATTGTATAGGTCAAATGAGATCAATGTCAACAAAGTGCTTTGCTAACCTTAAAGTCTATATAAAACTATTATTATCAAAACTCAATCATAGAGGAAAATTAATTTTTCATTGATACTAGTCATTAATTCAGTTTTTTCCCCCATCATTACATCACAGTTTGAAAGAACATTGAATTTGGAGTCATGGAGCTAAGCTCATATTTTAACTTTGCTAATATTACACAACTAATAGGTAGCAGCAAGGCTGGAATTTAGATTTTCTGATTCCAAGTCTAGAACTCCTACTAAAAAGAGAACATTTAGAGCTGGAAAAATTTGATAGGAAAAAAAAAAAAGGTGTGACAAAGAATTGAACAGCAGGACCAATATGGATGAAAAGGGATTTCCCAGAATATGTGAGGAAGAGGATGATTTTTAGTTGAAAAAGAGAAAATTTTAATTAAAAAAAAAAGGCATGTAAATCTCTTTGGAAAAGGGGAGGAGGAAGGGTACAGGGATAAATTGAGATGTCAAAACAAAAGATAACTAATTTTTTTAAATGATATCAACTAAAAATGCAAAAACTGAAAATAGATGATGAGTTGAAAAAAAATCACCAGATGGTCCTGTCCAAACAGGGTCAGGAGCATTACAGATTAGATACAGAAGTTGAGACAACAACAACAAATTTAGCTCTTTTGGGGAAATAACAGAAAGAATGCATTATTCCAAAAATGATCCATTTGCCAGTATTATTATTATTATTGTTATTAGGAAGAGCAAAAGAGGAAAGTAAATAAACATTAAGCTGTTTGCCTGAAGTTCTTTACTAATATTATCTGCTTCAGTTCTCACAAATACTCTTTGAGCACTCTATGTGCTATTACTATTTCCATTTTTCAGTTAAAGAAATTCAGGTAAACAGCTTAAGTGACTTGATGAGGGTCACATATGTAAGTGTTTGAGGTCAAATATGAATTCAGATCTTAACACCAGAACTTTACTGCGCTCTCTAAATAATAATTGAAAGTCAAGTCATTTAAAAACAAAACTAAAATCTTTATTTGCCTGTGGTGGAGATAGGTTTCATCCCCATTCCAGTTGATATAGTCACAAAAATCAAGGGACAAAGAAGAATCAATTAGTCAGAGACCAATTACCCTGCCCCAGCCTCCCCTGAAATATGTTCATTTGTAAATCATTGAATGGAGAAGCATTTAAAAAAAAAAAAAAAAAAAAAAGCAGTCTCTATGGAGACTCTTTAGGGCAAGGGGATTTCTCAGTACAAACGATTTCCCACAGGCATTTATAATCTACAGAAAGTATACAGTCATGCTGGGTTCACAAAGGGTCTGCCCTTGGCCTTGAGGGAAGTTGGTTGTGTTCTGGGAGAGACAGTACAAAGACTTCCTCTTCTGCACGTCTGTCACTCGCCTCAGGATCTGAGGCAAGACACACTCTGTCTTTGGTTGGCTATGTGCAAGAATGGGAGAGAAGAGGAAAAACACCCCCAGGAGGCATTTGTGACTGACCAGTTACACTGGAATGGATGCTTATTTTAAAATGAAGTTACCTCAAAGAAGGGAAAAGACAGGGTCTTCCCCTCTCTGCCAAAACTGCGACAGAAAAAATATAAGTGACGATCCTAGTACCAAGAAAGAAAAGAACATTGAAAGAATTCAGAACTCTGAATAATGATCAAACAGGATTTCAAAGGATCCAATGGTGAAGCATGTTTATTGGCAAAGAAAAAGTGAATGATAAATGGGAAATGAGTTTGCATTTTGGGACATGGCCAATGTGTTGATTTGTTTTGCTTAATTGTATTTCTTGGTTGCAAGGGTGTGTTCTGTTGACAAGTGGTGAAAAGGAGTCATTTGGAAGTGATGGTGATTGTGATTAAAAGAAAAAAAGAAAGAAAAGAACATCAATAAAACATCTATCAAAAACAGACTAGGGCACGCCTCATGGATATTATTTTGTTGTTTTTTAGATCACGTTTACTTTACTAGTAGATAAGGAAAATATGGGAGATTTTGTTTACTCTGAGTTGGGCATAACATAAATATTTTTTATTAATTAAAGCTTTTCATTTTTCAAAACATATACATGTTTAATTCTTTGACATTAACCCTTACAAAACCTTATGTTCCAATTTTTCTTCCCCTTCCCTCACACCATCCCCAGATGGCAAATAGTCCAATATATGTTAAACATTGTAGAAATCCAAAATATGCGTGCATATTTATACAATTATCTTTTTTGTTGTTGTTTTGCTGAGGCAATTGGGGCTAAGTGACTTGCCCAGGGTCACACAGCTGAGGAAGATCAGATTTGAACTCAGGTCCTCCTGCCTTCAGGGCTGGTGTTCTATCCACTGAATCACTTCACTGCCCCTGTGCAATTATCTTGCATGGAATAAATGTTGATTGAAATAACAGCATTTCGATTTTTTTTTATTTTTATTTTTTTTAATTTAATAATTACTTTATATTGACACTCGTTTCTGTTCCGATTTTTTTTTCCCTCCCTCCCTCCACCCCCTCCCCTAGATGACAAGCAGTCCTTTATATGTTGGATATGTTGCAGTATATCCTAGATACAATATATGTTTGCAGAACCGAACAGTTCTCTTGTTGCATAGGGAGAATTGGATTCAGAAGGTATAAATAACCCGGGAAGAAAAACAAAAATGCAGATAGTTCACATTCGTTTCCCAGTGTTCTTTCTTTGGGTGTAGCTGCTTTTGTCCGTCATTTATCAATTGAAACTCAGGTCTCTTTGTCAAAGAAATCCACTTCCATCAAAATATGTCCTCATACAATATCGTTGTCGAAGTGTATAATGATCTCCTGGTTCTGCTCATTTCACTTAGCATCAGTTCATGTAAGTCTCGCCAGTCCTCTCTGTATTCATCCCAGCATTTCGATTGACAACATTTTTCATAATATTTTTTGTGATCAAGATGGAGATATGTAGATAATGCAGTTATAAAGATCTGCAGTGGTCATTAATGTTTTCTTAGGGCACAAGGTAATAAATGTTTAGAGAACTGGCTTTCTGGGAGTTAGGAAAATCTGAATTCAAATGCTACCTCAGACAGTTTTCTGCCTGTGTGACCCTGGTGGTGATCTTAGTGTCTCAGTTTCCTCATCTGAAACACGAAGGTGTTGGATTCAGGTCCTTTCTAATTCTAAACCTATGATCCATAGGAATAGAGGCAATAATGTGAGTGGAGGGCTTTAAAAATCTTTGCCGGGTCTGTGTTGTTTAATACTTTTATTAATTACTTGAGTAAATAAATAGATGTTGTTTTTATAAAAGATTCCAAATGAACAAATCTGGAAGGCAAAGTTATTGTACTTCACCATGGTCATGATTGAAAAGATCTAGAATCTAATAAGTTGAATTCAAAAGGGATAAATAGGGACACACTTGGATTTAAAAAAAAATTAACCACACAGGTACAATATGAGGGATGTACGTTGTCCGCAAAACATCTGGGGTTTTAGTGAACTGTGATATGGCAGCCAGAAAAGCTAATGCAACATTGAATGGTGTTTTGCAGGAATAAGGTCATGGTCCTACTGTATTTTTCCCGAGTTAGACTACTGTCAGTCATTTTTCAGTCATGTCCAAATCTTTATGACCCCATTTGGGGTTTTCTTGGCAAAGATACTGGACTGTTTTGCCATTTCCTTCTCCATCTTACTTTACAGATGGGGAAACCGAAGCAAATGAGGTTAAGTGTTAAATAATTAGCAAGTATCTATGATAAGATTTGAACTCAGAAAGCTGAGTCTTCCTGACTCCAGATCTTGCACTCTACTCACTCTGTCTCCACCTAGTAGCCTCTAGTTAGTCCATACCTGAACTATTGTGGCTAGTTGTGGACACCATCTTTTAGGAAGAACATTGATAAGTTGGAAAATATCCAGAGGGGTGAAACCAGGATTATGAAGGGATCAAAATTCATCCCAAGTGAGGATAGGTTGGAGAGCACAAGGTTATCTTCATGTCACCTTAGGGCTTCAGAGGAGGACTTTATGGACAATAGCCATATCTTCTTGACCTATATGTGGCCCCTGGATCCAGAGGGCTCTGGAGGGGAAAGTGAGGCCGGTGTCTTTGTCCAGCCTGCCCTCACTTCAGTCCCATTCACTTGCACGTCACAGTATCTTCTCTCAGATGTCATGGTCCTCTTTGAGAACGAAGGACATACAACAATACTCACACATCCCTAATAAGACTGGAGCTCCTCGGTCATCACCTAGAGAGAGAACACATTTCCTTCAATTCTATAATAAATTTTAATGCAATCAAGGTGACAAAATGCTTTCAAAAAAGAAGTGTAATACACAAAAGCCCTACATCAGCAGCTTAAGATGTATCTAGAAAATAAATATTTATTCCCAACTATGTTACTTAAAACCTGTGTGACATTAAGTAAATCACATCTCTGTTCTGGCCCTCAATCTTCTCACCTGAAAATAAAGAGATAAATAAATAACGTTGTATTATTACTTCATTTATAGCAATTGCCGACCATCATTATTTTTTATGCTTTTTAAAAATTGTCTTATAATTCTGTTAGTCACCACCAAAAATACAGAGCATTCAAATAAATTCAAAAGAATTTAAAATTTTCAGAAGCATTAAATGAAAAAAATCGATGTTTATTGATGGATTGATTGAAAAAGGTGATCATTACAAGACAAATGTGTAAGCTTTCTTTGTTTAAAAGATGGAGGCTGTAGAATCCAAAGTGCTCCCATTTTTGTGTTAGTTGCTAAGAAATAGAGCCAAATTCGGAGCCCATTTGTGACTATAAACTCATCTCAGGTAACTCTCTTTACTTTGGATGGACTCTTCTGTTTTTATCCAGAATTGTTTTCTTTTACATTATTATTTCAATATTAGAAAACCCTACCAAAACCTTTGCAAAGTAGGTGGCCCATAAATCTTAAATGAGTGAATCAACTAATAAATAACTTCAACATACATCAGATTTTTCTTTTAGACTTTGGCAATCAGATATTTTTGCATTCAAAAGTACTGCCAGATGATCACACAGATTCATAAATACATTTATTTTCTCCTAGTAGGCTTTACTGATAAGAATCTTTAGCTGCAGGGTTTGAGAGTTGGATTGTGTGAGTATGTTTTAGTTGGGGTCCTTTTGGGTGTGGGATTGTTTATTGGATGTGTGTGTGTTTTAAAATCAAAACAATATGGGAGGTATGAAGGGCTGATTTGGGGAGAGACAGAGTGAGAGATGGGAAGAGACATATAGAGAGAAGATAGAGACACAGACAGAGAAATTTAGAGAAACAGAGTTGAAGAGAAAGGACAGAAAGAGAAAGAGAGATAGAGAGACAGACACACAGAGAGATAAGCAGAGAGAGAGAAAGAAAAAGAGGGGGAGAAGAGGAAGAGAAAGAAAGAAAGAAGGGGACAGGGGGAGAGAGAATGAGAGAGAGAGTGAGAGGAGGGAAGGAGGGAGAGAGGGAAGGAAGGAGGAAAAAGGGAGGGAAAAAGGAAGGGAAGAAGGGAGAGAGAGAGAGGAGAGAGAAAAAGAGAGGGAGAGAGAGAAAGAAAGAGAAATAGAGGGGAAGAAAGATAAAAGGAGGGAGAGAAAATGATGGGGAGAAAGAGAGAGAGGGAGAAGGAAGAGAGAGAGAGAGAGGGAGAGAGAGAGAGAGAGAGAGAGAGAGAGAGAGAGAGAGAGAGAGAGAGAGAGAGAGAGAGAGAAATGGAAGGAGGAAGAGGGAGAGGGAGAAGGAGACTCTGTAAGGGGGTTTTCCAGTATTTACTCTATGAAAAACTATAAAAGCCTTTTCTGGCTCCTAATGAAAGGCAAATGTTCAAAATAGGAATTAAAATGTTGACATGGCAGAGGATAGCTAGATCTACAGCCTAGCCAAGCCTGACAGGTTTTGATAAATGAGCACAATCCCCATAGATTGGTTAGTATTCCTTCTCTATCGGGCATGAGATCCTGAAGGCCCGACCCTCAGCACCCATGCTTACAGGGAGGATGACTAGCACCCAGAGAAGACCTCTCATTTGTCTCAGAATGTCCATTCTGTCCCCAAACAAATGAATGGATGTGAAGGACTGAGTGAACATTTCTGTAGGTCTCAATGCAGAAAGAAATAGGATTTCTAATCAAATTTTTCTGTTTGCCTATTGTAAAAGACTCTCTCAGACATTCTCTGCATCATGAATGATCGGAAGTCTTCAATTCACTCAACATGGAGTGAATGCCCTCCTCAAAAACTTTCCATGCACTTACTTGGATGTCACAAAACACAGATGCCTCACAAATAAAGGGCTGTGGGATCTCCACATGATTTCCACCCTCCCACCTCCTACAGCTCCTTCCAAAAGAAATAAGAGTCACCCACAAACAATCCTCCACTGTGCCCTCCAACATTTGAGTCAGAATTAGGCCTGGGCTCCTGGCATCCTTCTCATGGACAAGCATCCAAGCAATCAAACATTCTCCATTTCCTCCGGGCTTTGCAGATCACTTGGAGATAAATGTGCCTGGGGATGGCTGGGCTCAAGAGCTCTAGTGTCTGATGGGATTAGTTTGTACTCTGGCCCCAACTGTAGGATTCGGGCAAAATGATGTTCTCATTTACTAGCTGAGTCAGAAGCATGGGGTTGATGGCATTTTTTATTCAAAAGCTAAGTTGTGTTGAATGTTGCTTCCCTGTCACAAGAGAGAGGGAGTTGGGTGACTCTCTTGTCTATTGTCAGTGTTTTTGAAACAGAACTTCTGGACTTGTTCTTTGTGGTAATCATCCAGTTAACAGGTGTCTGAGGTCACATCTGAACTCAGGGCTTCTTGATTTGAGGTTGCCACCAGCTGCCTCTGTGCTAAAGGGGGTGGTAAGAGTGTTTAGCCATCAGATATGATCACTGAGCCTCAGGACTTCTGAGAGACCTTGGAGTAGCTGCAGGATCAGAGAAAGGCAAATATTGTCCTTTTTCTTAAAAAGAACGGAAATATCTTCTGTGAGTTTAGGCTTGACTTTGGTTCCTTGGAGAAAAATTGTAGAATATACTATTGAAATACTAATATATTCTATATAATATTATTAATAATATATTGATAAGTTCATAATGTTAATATATTTTAAGATGGTTGATGAACATCTAGATAAGAAAGCAGTCATCAAAAATCTCGGTTCCTCAAGAATAAATGCCCTGCCAAATCAACTGAACTTTGATGAACAGCCTCAGCTCCTTCTGGTCTCTAGGGTTCCTAACACTATTTTTACAATTCTATGTCATGCTTTTGTTATTATCCTCATATAGCTGCCCTTGCTTCTTTCTTCTGTACTTATCGGGAGGCAGCTAGGTGGTACAGTGAGCTGGACCTGGAGTCAGGAAGACCTCAGATCCAGCCTCAAATAATTAATTATTAGTCACCTAATCTCTGCCTCAGTTTCTTCAACTGTAAAATGGGAATAATGATAGCACCTATCTGACTGAATGAGATTATATTTGTGAAGTGTTTTGTAAACCTTCAAATGCAATATAAATGCTAACTTTTACTCTAATCTACTGTCCCAGAATCCAGTATACAATGGCCGACATTCTTGTCCTTCATCCCAAACTCTAAGAGTGAATATGAAATATGATGGTCTGTATTATTAATTATTTTTAACACAATTCAATTTAATCCACAAGCATTTATCAAGCACCTACTATGTGCCAGATGCTGGGGAGACTGACAAAAATGGACTCAGTCCCTGCCTCCAAGGAACTTCCATTTTACTAAGGTGGGAGGAAACCTGTCTTTTATTAGTAACAAAAGGGACAGATCCTCATTGCTCAGGTAGCTCCTTATTTCTTGCCTTCTCCTCCCACAGAAAAAGAAATATGTGCTTTAAGAGTCTGGAAGTAGTTTGTGGTCAGCAAAATTTGATGGGCTGCCGAACGGTGACTGATACTCAGCTGCTCCACCACATGGTGTTCCTGACCCTGGCTGTTGGTGTTGGATAAGAAAAGGATTTGAATTCAAATTGTGAGTCGCCATTATCTCCAACCAGACTCTACAGGAGAATGAGAGCTGGAAGACACACTATCTCTGCTCTGCATTATCTCTGTGAGCTTCCTCACAGATTATGCAGCCAGGAAATGTATGAATGACGTGAGAAGGTCCCCCTCCTCCAAGTGACTGACTGGGAACTGGAGAAAATGGAATATTCTGCTTTCAGTGTATTGGATGGTTCCTATAACTTAACAGTGGAGTGGTTATTAAAAGCAGAGAGCTTATTAAACCTATGAAGGTCATCCTGGATCAAATTCATATAGTATGGCAGAGTTGAGACTCAAACTGAACCTTTCTAACTTCAGGGTTCATCATACCACAAATCCCCTACTGAGTTTTCTTTTTAATTAATTTTGGAAATAGGGCATATTGAAGACTGGCTTGACTAAAATCTCATAAAATCCGAGTCAAGTGATTTAACTTTAAGGTGTGTTTCTTTTCTAAGGGTTTTCTAATATGGATTGTGATCTCCACTCATAAAGGGAGTGCATTAGGAGTTCCCTACAATATTCTGGGATCACAGATTTTTTTTATCTAGTCATGCATTTTGGAAATGATATTTTTGCTATTAAGATAAATTCATTTAATCAAAAGAAAAAATATTAGTAATTCATGTATAGTCAGTAATTAAAAACCTTGCTTGGAGCTTAAATATAGACGTGATCTTGCTATTTTGAGCAAAAATGAGGTTCAGTTCCTTGGAAAAAGTGATTGGAGAAGGTAATAGAAATGAGCCTTTATCAAAGTGAATAAGGGAATCAGAAAAGTAAAAGTTGGAAGAATGTAATGAAAGCCAAGGAAAATTGGATGATGTTCAAAAGTGGTAAAAGATAGATCTGAAAATATGGCTATTGAAGAGAGATCAGACACTATTGGAAAGATAAAGTTAAAACAGCAATTAATATTGCTAATGATGTGATCCAAATATTAGCACCCAGTTTTGCTATTCTTTAAGGTTTATAAAGCTTCCTCCATCCTGCAAAGTGGTTAGTAAAGTATTAATCCCATTTTACAAATAAAATTGAGGTGACAGAGGTAAAGTATCTTTTTTAGTTTAATCTTTTTTCAATTAAACTTAACCTATTTTTTTCAATCAGCAAAAGATCTATTTTCTCTCCTTCCTACATCTTTTACCCCCGTTAAAAGAAAAGAAAAGAAAAAACCCTAAAACTTTTGTAAGAAATATGTATCAAGCAAAACAAATGGCTGTGTTGGCCACATCCAAAAATATGTTTCATTCTGTATCCTAAGTCTCTCTTTCAGGAAGTGAATCATGGAATTCAGGAATCATGGTTGGACATTGTATTAACTGGGTTTCTTAAGGCTTTTAAAGTGGTTTGTCTTTACAATACAGTTGTTATTAAATAAATTGTTCTCCAGGTTCTGCTCCCTTCGATGCTTATCAGTCCATATGAGCCTTCCCCAGATTTCTCTGAAACCCTAATCCTTTCATCCTTTCTTACAATAGTATTGTATTACATCCACATTCCAGAATTTATTTAGCCATTCCCCAATGGATGGACACCTCCCTTAGTTTCCAGTTCCTTGCCACCACACACACACACACACACACACACACACACACACACACACACTCTCACAAAAGAGCTGCCATAAATACTTTTTGTAGGCATGAGTCCTTTTCCTCTTTCTTTGATCTTTTTTATTGGGTCAAAGGGCATGCAGAGTCTGGTAACTCTTTGGGCGCATTTCCAAGTTGCTTTCCAGAATGGCTGTGACTAATCCACAGCACCACCAACAATGCATCAATGTGCCCGTTTTCCCACAGCCCCTCCAACATTTGTCACGTCTCTAGCAAAATAACTGGTTCATGATCACAAGACTTCATGACCAGGATTTGAAGGTGGCTCTCAGACACTGGACAAAGCCCCCTGCCCTTATAGGGATTAGCAGTAACGCTGGAAGGAACCTGAGGGATAATATAATTCAATCCTCTCGTTTTTCCACAGGACAAAATAGAAACATGACTTTTCAGGAAGGCAAAGTGAATCCTTACGGCCATATGGCTAGTAAAGAGTGGAGCCAGTATCTGAACATGGGTCATCTCACTCCAAATCCAACTATTTCCAACCAGTTCTTTGGCTTTTACAGATCCTTTATAAAGTGGCCATCATCCCACTTCTCCAGGCTTCTTATTCTTTGGTTTCTTCCACCTACTCTATGAGTCAGTAACCCTAGTCTTCTTGAGGCTCCTTGCCCACATTCTATCTTGTGTCTTCCAACCTTTTTCGTTAACTGCCCCTTTGCTCCATAATGCTCTTTCTCCTCATCTTGCTTCTTTTAAGAATCAGCTAGCAGCCCCGGCTTCTTCCTGAGACCCTTCTTGGTCACATCTTCCTCCTTCCCACTCCCTACTTTTTCTCTATACCTTTCATTTATACTCTCTCTCTATCTTGTAATTTTTGTGTTGTATCCACCATTGAATGGGAGCCCCTTAAGAGCAGAGATGTGTCTTTCCTTCTTTGTACTTAGCACAGTGCTTTGCTTAGAGTTATCACTTAAATGCTTATTGACTGAGATGAAGAAAGAGGAAGAATGAGAAAATGAGAAAGGGATGGAAGGATAAAATAGAATTGAGAAGACAAATTAATGTCTTGAATGAATTAATTAATTACATTGAATTATTTTTTCATTAATTGAATTAATTACCTGGTTCTCCCCATTCCCCTCTGGCTGTAAGACCTTATGTGCTGTGGTTTGGAAGGGTGATGGGGTGATTGTGACCTCCTCCTTCAGGATTCTAGCTTTGCCTGGAAGAATAGAGGGCAAGGGCACAATGGGGCATAAGGGCACCCTCTCATTCTTTTGTACCATGAGGCAAAGAGATCTCTGTGAGAATTCAGGTTTGGGGGGAAATTTCAGAAAGCTCACAGGCTTTGTTCATATGTATAAACTCTAATGGGTGAAGGTGAAAGGATAGCAGGGTACCTGGCCCATTAAAAATGCTGTCTTGCTAAATAATTAAATGACCCTCTAATTAACAGGGAAATATGGTAGTGGTCTGTTAAAGCCCATGCATATCCAGTAGACAAGGAACTACAGTTTCCTGATAACTGTCAACAGAAATGGTTATAAAGAGATTAGATGGGCTGGAGGAGGCGGAACAGTAAATCAGATAACAAACATCTGCGAGACCTGAACACATGGGCACAGGAACTGGGGAAACTCAGTGTAGTCTGGGCTACAAAGAAGAGAATGACAGAGAAATCTTGAGTGTCTGTCTCAGTTAAAAAAAAAAAAAAGAGAGAGAGATTATCTGTTCTCTCTTCCCCTAGCCCAATTCCCTTGGCTCAATTTGCTGAAACCAAGCTTAATGATTTTGTTTGTTTGTTAAAAGGGCTTTAGAAGTCAATCTGGTCTGACCTGCCTCATTTTACAGATAAGGAAACTGAGACCCAGAGAAAATGAATGAATTTTGCCCAAGATCACACCGGAAATGATTACCAGTAATGTACCAACTAACTTTTTTAAAGAATGTTTTTATTTTATTTTTTCTCAAGTACATATAAAAACAAATTTGATATTCATTTTCAAATAATTTTTGAATTCCAAATTTCCTCCCTCCTCTCCCATTCTCTTTGAGAATACATGCACTTTGATACTGATTAGACACATGCGGTCATGCAAAACCTATTTCCATATTAACCATGTTGCAAAAGAGACCAAACCAAAAAAACAAAAACAAAGCAAAACCAAAACCCCAAGAAAAATAAAATTTGAAAAGCTTGCTTCAATCTAGACTCAGTTCTTTCTCCGGAGGTGGATAGCATTTTCCATCAGGAGTCCTTCGATTTTCTTGTAGCATCGTATTGCTGACGTTCCCAGTTGTTCATAATGTACATTATCTAGCATCTTATCTTCTAGTCTTTCCACTTTACCATGCTGCCTTTGTGGGTCTACTTGTGCCTATTCATAAGAACAGGGTTTCTCATCTGAGAATCTGGGTTTGAGTGTCTGTCGGCTGACTTGCTCTTTGTGTGATCTGAAACAAATCATTTAACCCCTTGGAGCTCTGGTTTATTCATCTGTAAAATGGAAATAATGATATTTTCCCTACTTTCCTACCTCATAGGGTGAGATAAAATCATAACTTGTAAACTACATGAATAAGAGTTATTATTATAAAAGAGAAAAAGGACCTTGTAGTTTTCAGTAATGCTCAGTGTTGCTTAAAAGCATCACTTCCTCGAACAAAAGTTCTTATGTTTTGTGTGTGTATTCTGTACCTCTCTCCTCTTTAGCAGCATCTGATGCAGTCCACAGAGTTTTTCTCCGACTGTTATTCTTAAATGCATGACATAAAATACGTGAGATTATAAAGGGACATGATTATTTTGAAATACAGTTATCAAATCATATATCTATTTTAAACTCCACAGACCCCAGGTTAGTCTCTGTAATGTGGAGGAAAACATAAGTAAAAAGGTAGGATCTCTTGCTTCCAACTCCCTAACACCTCGATGTTCAATTCAATGTAGTGAGCATTTATTAAGTGTTTATTATGTGCTATTGTGCTGGGCATTGGGGATAATGAGATAAAAATCCATGTCCTTTAGAACTTCCATTCTACTGGGAGGAAGAGGGACTACTACAGGTGATGATGATGATGGTGGTGGTAATGATGATAAATAATAGTGCTTTAAGATCTGTAAAACACTGTACATATGTTAACTCATTTACAAAGATAAGTAGATTGAAAAATATATTGAAAGTAAATGCAAAGTAATTTCAGGGAATGGGGAAATACTGAAGACTTCTTGCAGGAGGTGACAAGACTCTGAGTCTTGAAGGTATCATTAGCTTCTAAGAGTTGGAGAAGAGCATTTCAGGCATGGAAGTCACATGCAGATAGAAAAGGGGGAATAGTCAGTTGGGCTGAGATGTTAAGTTTGTGAGGAAATAATGTGCAAATAACCTGGAAATATGTGCAGGAGCCCATAAAGGGCTCAAAATACTACACAGAGGAGTTTGGATGTTATTGCTTAAGTAGCTTGAGCAAGGAGGAGTGACATAGTCTGGCTTCAAAGCTTGGAAGGTAGAAAGCCAGCTCTTCATGGGTGGATTTGAGTCCATAAGATGAGGAGGTCTTTATGGGATAGCTACAGAGCCTAATAAATACTTACTGATTGGTTGAGTTTCCCATCTAGCAACTTATAAGAGGGAGGGAAGGCTTTATTACTACAAGTACCAAGTAATTATGAGTGTAACTCCCAGAGTGGTTACTTGGAGCCTTTTTCTCCTTAAGCTTCTGGTACTCTAATTGTAAAGACTGCTAGGCGATAGGCTCTCCAGGGTTTACAGGGGAGGGTCCAAACTTGGTGGCCAAATGAGCTGCTTCACCTGCATAATTTGTTCCCACTTTACCTTTCCAGTTTCTACTCCACTACTTCCTAACATGAAATCTTTTCTATAATCAAAGTGTTCCCTGAACAAACCTAAGCATTCTCCCATCCACACTTCTAGTCTCGATTGTCATTCCAGGTCCATATGCCCAGAATATCATAGAATCACAGAATCTGAGGATTGGGAGGAAAACTCAGAAGTAATAGCTGAACCTGCAGGAATTCAATTCAAAATTTCTCCAAGCGCCCGTCTAAATACAATGTCTGTTATTCAATGAGTCCAGTCATGTCTGAACCTCATTTGGGGTTTTCTGGGCAAAGATGTTAGGGTGGTTTGCCATTTCCTTCCCAAGGCATTTTATAGATGAGGAAATTGAGGAAAACAGGATAAAAGGCATGCTCAGGATCACCCAGCTAGTGAGTATCTGAGTCCAGATTTGAATTCAGGTTTCTCTGATTCAGGCTGGGAGTCCTATACATTTTAACTTGGTGCAATGGATATAACACTGGAGTCAGAGGAGCTGGGTTCAAATTTTACCTCTGATTACTTCTACAATGAGATCTTGAGCATATCATCTAACCTATTTTGACTTGGGCTTCCTCATCTGGAAAACAATAGGGCTAAATTAGCTGTCCTTTGAATCTCTGACTGTAGAACTTTAAGCCTCTCATTAGAGAGTAGTTATTACTTTAGGAAATTACCCATTTGACTTTTGATCACCATGATTTACTGAAATGTTCTTCCTCACATCAAGTCAGAATCTGCTTTTCTGTAGCTTCTTTCCACTTCTTCACTGAACTTAGTTTTTCCTCTTTGGGGAGAAGATGAGTAAATTCAATTTCTCTTTTAAAAGCACAAGGAAGATGTGCTCCCCAAATCCATTTTAAAATCTTATTTGGCTTCAACAGTCACTCCTTTCCTGTCCTCAGTGAGAGCTGACAGTAGAGGGCAGCATAGTGCAGGAGAAAGTAGACTCAAGAGCTAAGAGCTCTGAGTTCTAATCCCATCTTGACCATAAACCATTTTTTAAACTTATTATCAAGACATTTTTGACATTATTTTTGACTTTTAAAAGACTTAATAAATCGGTGTGTCTTCAGGCAAATAATTTACCATCTATACATCTCACTTGTGACATGAAGATTAGAATAAATAACTTTAAGGTTCACTCAAGAGATAAAATACATTATAGAACAGCTGGTCCATACAGGCTCCATCCTTTGGTCTATTCATCCCTTCTAGGATTTTGTGAGATGATATGATGGTCATTCTTCATATTAATCTCCAAATAGTAGAGATACATTGGAAAGCTTCCTTTGAAAATCCTTGCTGCAATAGCCCCCCCCCCCCTCTCTCTCTCTCTCTCTCTCTCTTCTCTGTGTCTCTTGCTTTCTCTAACTCTTTGTTTGTCTCTCTGTGTCTCTGTCTCTCTTTGTTTTGAGAGCTTTTCTCACTTCCAATCTTCTCTGTCATTAAAAAACCAAAGGAAAGGAAAACAAAACAATCCTTGAAGCAAAGAAGCTTAGCCAATCAAAAGAAACTCCCCACCAGACACCCCTAAACAGGTAGGCTTCAGTAGGTTTCATTGAGTGCATCTCCACTTTGTCAGGAATCTGGGTCTAAAGAGATGCTTGCTCTTTGCATTGACCAGAGGTCCTGAGTCTTTCAGTTACTTTTCTTTGCAATATTGCCATTCCTGTATATAGATTTCTCCTGGTTCTTCTCTTTTCATTGTGTTAGTTCATGTGACCCAGGTCTCTTTACATTTCCCATCATACCCCATTTGGCACAATTATACCATCCAAAGTGATCTCTTCTCTGCCGGGCTGTGAAAGCTGCATCTCCAGTTCTACCTACTCTATTACAGAATAAGTTGTGATCCTCCCCCTCCTCCTGCCGATGTTGAACCCAAGGCGTACATCTTTACTTTGGAAGCATGAGCCCAGCCTCCTGTGTGCTGATCTTGCTTTTTGGCTGCTACATCACCTTCTTCCTGGAGATCCTTTGTTGAGCTTATGACCCAAGCCCGGTAAGCTGACCCTAACTTCTGATTTCTCTTTTTGTTTAATGTTTTACCTGATGTGTTCTTGACACCGAACTAGCCATATCCCAATTCCAGTGAATTATCATGGCTCGTATTTAAGGAGAAAGCACTTTTTCCACCATAACTTCCTAAAGCAGGTCATGCTATACCTGAGGGAAATGAGGCTCAGACAAGGTAAATTAACTTGCCCAGGATCACACAATGCCAGATCCAGGGTTTGAACAGAATTAAAACTAGAAGCAACCTCTACAAAAAGCAAAAGATTGCAGCTATCAGCATTGAAGACTAAAATTTCCAACGTCTTTATGAACATAGACTCAGTCAAAATATTGCTCACTAAAGGACGGATGAGACATTTTAACTTGAATCTCACGGCCAGGAGGTACAAGTTTGCTGGCAATGAGTGAGGGCACTAGAAAGCAAGCAAGATGCAAGCATTCACCCACTCTAAGCTAGGACTCTGTAATTGCAACAGGATGGGAGAAATATGTATGGGAGATGCTGAGAGTTTCTGATCAAGAGCTAACTTTCCAGGTTATGTTCAAGAAACCATTTAGGGACCTTGAGGAAGTGGAATTTGTAGCAGCAGAAAAAAAAGACTTGAAAGCATGAAGAAGCTTATTTTCCTCACTAATTAATGTGACCTATCTGCTTTTCTGGCCTATATTGCCCATGCAGAGGTGATGACACACCTGGCATTGAGATCTCATTAAGGATGCCCATGCCGGTGATTGCCAAAGGAAAAAACTATCTTTGATTCAAATGGGTATTACTCATGATTGCTTCTGTTGTCCATATGGACTCCATGGTAAACCTACCTTCATTGAATTGGGAGTAAAGCTATGTAATCTTACTGCCGGAATTCATTTAAATATGGCTGATCCTTGCTTAAATAGAATTGAGTTGGATGGTCAAAGGACATTTGATATAATCTAAACTCTTCCTAATGTTCTCCTTGCCCAATAATTTAGAAGCTATGGAATTCAACCCTGCAGATGCGAAAACTGAGGCCCAGAGATGCTGTGATTTCCCTAGAATCAATAGCTAATAACTGGGTGAGGATTTGAATCCAAGTTTTCCTTTCTCTAAGATCAATATTTATCCATTATGCTTCAAAAATTAAAACATAGGGAAGGAAGGTTTCTTTTTCTTGTGTGAGTTCTCTGAGCACTAGGGCTTCCCTCTAGAGCATCCCCCAGCCTCTTAGTAATAATTCACACTCACTACTATAAAGTCTTCAATATTCCAAAGGCTCATTATAAGTGGCTTTGATATTCTGTTGCAAAAGCCTTCAATGGATCATTTCATGTTTATTGTATGTGATTAGTCATGAAGTTCACTAATCCTAGGTCTCTGACACAGTAGGCCTCAAAGCCATAGGATGGGATTATTGAACAGTCCTACTTTTCAGACAAATTATCTCCCTCTCCCGTGGTTTCCGAGTGCTTGGGAGCCCCACTTCTCACTTCATTGGCCCTGAAAATGGGTTGGGCTGGAGACATTTCAAATGGCAGAATTCTTGCTTAAGTCTTGGAGAGTTCCAAGAATAGAAACAGGATGACCTTCTCATTCAGTTCATGAAACTGGTGAATGGAAGCACATTAGTAACGTAGACAATAGGCTCACGGACTACGGGGATTAAGCTGAAGCTTTCTTTTGACAGCAGGGATGCTCCTGGACCAAAAGACATCTTTAGACAGAAATGAATTTCCCTTAAATGTATGTGAGTTTAGTATGGACACTTTACTGAGTGTATGGTAGGTCCTACATCAGAGCTATCAATTCATTATTTTTGGTCACTCCTTGGCTATTTGTAGAGTTGAAGTTGCAAGATAAGTGATTTCCATCAACACACATATATAATTAAACTCAAGAAGTGTCATTTTAATTGTGGATGCTCTGTATATATGTGGATATGTAATACTTTTATTTATCCAATGTGGTTGGGGAAGAAGGTTGTAGTTTACATAATGTCAGCTCCTTAAGAGCAGAGACTCATTTATTTTCTTATCTTTGTGTACTTAGAATACATAATACATAATATGGACTTAATTGTACATAATATGGGCTTAATAAATGTCTGTTGAACTGAACTGAATTAGTTAAATAAATAAATGAGTATTCCAGTCAACTGAATCTTACCCCCTTTAAATGAAAAATCAATTTTTTTCATTCTCACTATTTAGAGAAAAAACCTTTACACACATATTTCTCTGCCTCTTTTAATAGAACTTCTCAATAATCTGAGGTCACGATTAGTAACAGCAACTATAATCCGCAATATCCTTAGGATTTATTGATGATGACTAGAATTGTTAGCCCCTACACTAAATGACCCCAGACTGTGGTTGTGCCTTGTTTTTCTAGTTTTTCTATCTTCTTCCTTTTGATGTCTAACTGTCACTTGTCCCTTCATGCTGCTGCCATTTTATTTTATAATTCAGTGTGCCAGGAAGTCAGATAACTGACCATATTGGAACTATGTGTAAAATAATACTAAATAGCATCTGAGACATCAGGAAACACTCCTATCAATAAAAAAGTCTGTGAAATTTTGGGACAGAATGGATGCTAGTTGAAATGACCCAGGTTTAAAATCTTGTCTCAGATACTTATTAGCTGTGTGACTCTTATTAGGTCACCTATACTCTCCGTGCCTTAATTAAGTGATCTACAAAATGGACTTCATGGCTTTTTAGATTCTTTTCAGCTTTAAATCTTAGATCATTTGAGCCCCTCCTATCATTTCCATTTTCCTTCCTAATTCTGCTATCTTTGAATTCTTGGCTCTCTGTAGATTTAAGGTTGCCAGATAAACATCATTTTATATATATATATATGTATATATATACATATATATAATATATATATATCTCGACACATATACACAATCAATTATTAATTGACAAGCATTGTAAAGAATTTGCATACATACACAATGCACAATCCACTAAAATTTATTAAGCACTTTCTATGTACTAGACACATATACATACATATACATAAGCAATCAAAAACATTACTGTGTACCAGGCAATATATATATTTTATATGCAAATAAGTCAATAAGCATTTATTAAATACATATATCTATCTACACAGGGTATCTTTCTGGAGTCCTGGTCATTACAGCTACTTTGGGAAGGAAAGGGAAGAGGAGAATAAACATTTATATAGTATCTACTATGTGTCAGGAACTACACTGAGCACTTTACAAATGTTATATTATCTGATCCTCACAATAACCTTACAAGGTAGGTATTATTCCCATTTTGTAGCTGACAAAAACAGAGACAATCAGGCTAAGTGACTTTTTGGAGATCTTTCCACAGGTAAATGGCTGGACTTGAATTCAGGTTTTCCTGATTCCAGGTAGAGCCCTCTAGCCACTGTGCCATGCTTCCACATGGGAAAGACATTCATGTGGACATAGTAATTCCACACACCTATAAAAAGTCTGCCTTAACTTCTGGTTATATTTATTAGTGTGTTCTCTCTTTTCAGAATTCCTTGGGTCGTGCTTCCTTTTAGAGTTAATCTGATAATAGTTGGAGGGAATGTGGGAAAACTGGGACCCGAATGCCTTGTTGGTGGAGTTATGGGCTGATTCAACCATTCTGGAGAGCAATTTGGAACTACGCCCAAAGGGCTATAAAACTATCTTTGATCCAGCTCTATTACTACTGGGTCTGTATCCCAAAGAGATCATGAAAGAGGGGAAAGGACCCTATATGCAAAAAAAAAATCTTTGTAGCAGCTCTTTTTGGTAGCAAGGAATTGAAAATTGAGTGGATGCCCATCAATTAAGGAATGGAAGAACGAGTTATGGTATATGAATGTAATGGAATATTATTGTTCTATAAAAAATGATGAGCAGGCTGGTTTCAGAAAAGCCAAAAAATACTTCCATGAAATGATGCTGAGTGAAGTGAGCAGAACCAGGAGAACATTGTGCACAGTAATAAAAAGGTTATGTAATGATCAACTGCCATAAACTTAGCTCTTTTTTAGCAATATTAATACCATCCAAGACAATTCCAATAGACTTGGGATAGAAAATGCCATTTGTAACCAAAGGGAGAACTATGGAGAATGAATGTGGATCAAAGCATATTCTTTTCTCCGTTTTTTTTTTTTTTTTTGGTTTCTTTTTTCTTTCTCATGATTTTTCCCCTTTTGTTCTGATTTTTTCTTTCATAACATGATAGATATGGAAATATGTTTAAAATGATTGTACATGTATAACCTAGATCAAATTGCTTTCTCTCTCGAGGAGGGCAGCGGTAAGGGAGGGAGGGAGAAAAAAAATTGGAACTCAGGATCTTACAAAAATCAATGTCAAAAACTATATTTACATGTAATTGGAAAAATAAAATACTACTCAGGAAAAAAATTAAAATCTCAAAAAAGGGAATTAATTTAAAACAAAAAAAAGGACAAAGAAAAAGAGAGTTAAATCTGTCAAGAAATTATGTCCTATATATTGTGGGATAGAGAGATTAAATATCCCTTGTTCATATCTCTTAGACAAGATCAGCATGCCTCCTGATACCTAAGATCACAGCTCTCTTAGACATGTATAGAATATGTACAAAGCAGTCAGTCCCATAAAAAAGATTTTCTGTTATTAATAGTCCCCTTCTGGATCACTGTCTTGTGGTAGAGGGACTTGTGAAGCTCCAAGAAACTATGAGCTATGCCATGTAGTGCTACAAGGGTGTCCCAAGGTGGACAGGTCATAGTGGAGAGTATTGACAAAAGATGATCCCATAGAAAAGGAAATGGCAAACTGTACCAGTATTTTTGTCAAGAAAACCTCATGGACAATAGAACATTTGCTTGGACAAACTTCAGGAGATAGTGCAGGACAGAAGGGTCTGGCACATTATGGTCCATGAAGAGTTGGACATGACAGAACAAGAGCAACAACAACATCAAAGTTGAGTAACTTATAAAAAGAATTAATATAACTGAGCAGGACCTGAGAGAAATTGGTTTCCTAATAATTTCGATTGTTAGTCAAGATGCTCAAAAGCCTTTACAGTATTTTCTGTCTCTTCATATAAGCCGAGTGTGCATTTCCACATATTTGTCAATAAAATGCAACTGCTTTGAGCCTGAGTAATAGAAGGCATTGAACCTAAGATCCCATGATAGCCTGTCTAACAATTGCTTGGTTGAAATCAAAAACTTGAAGGTTTAAAATCTTTCACATTTTATCTGCTATTCATATCCAATATAGTATCATATTTTTTCTCATTTTGTTATATTCCTGGAATACACTTTCAAGTTATTTTTCAAATTATAATTTCTGAATGAAATAACAAGAAAAAAGACTTTTTAAAAATTTAAAATAGTGGATAATATGTCATTTTGTAAGAGCTCTCCTGTGGCATAATGGATAGGGGAAGTCAGGAAGAACCAACCTTTGAAACACATGAGCTTGGCAACCCCAGGCAAAATTCACCAAGCCTCCAAGGGCCCCAGACAACGTTTGAAGACCATAAGTTATTGCAGACATGTCAATCTATATCAGTGGAAAGCATCTCCACCAGGGGAATTTCCCACAATGATGAAATCACAAATTATGATCAAAAGGAAAATATGAAGTTATTTTGTTGAAAAACATGATATGACTATCCAATAGTTGAAGAATTGTCATATGGTTTCTGTTAGATTTGATTTCCCCGAAATCATTTCATTGCTTATGCCTCCTAAAGTTGTGTTTGTCTTCAAACCAAATAGCCCAAATACTTTTTTATCCCCATCGGTCAGAGATCACAGGAGCAACAAGTGTCCAGTAGCTTCATACTGACAACTTTTCTCTACAGTCTAGGAGCACGCAATCTGACCAGGGGTATTCTTGTAAGATGTCATTGCAAAAATCTTCAAACAGTGTGTGAATGTGTGCATGTGCATATGTGTATACCAGGGGATCTGATCTAGTAAGAAACACTCTGAGTCTGCCCATTCTTCTAAAGAGAGATAATCCAGAGATCACATCATCTGCTAGAGTTTAAATTTAAGATTAAGGGCTTATGACAAGGTCAGCTGGAAAGATGTGATTAATATTCCATTTTATAATACAAAAAATGATAACCTGGCTGCTTTATTTTTTTCTTTTTCAACTGGCCTTTTCACTTTGGAGATAGTTATCTTTTGAGCAATTTTGAGGAATAGAGGTTAGAAGGGGTCACATTGATGATTTTATCCTTGTAGGGAATTCCCATTATAGAAAGTCCCTACACCAATGCAAGTCAGCAACTATGTTTTAATTTTGAATCATAAAGAGTTATTTTGGGGTCACAGAGAAGGGAATTGATTAGTCCAAGTTATTTAAGTAATATAAGTTTTAACTTGACCTTAAAATAACCTAATTCCAAGGTCAGCCCTCTATCTACATTCTGCCACTCATTTTAAAAAATTGTATTATATTTTTAATTTATGGAATAAAACAAGCAATTCCATAACATAACATAATAAAAAGACGATTGTACATGAAGCTACAAATAGATTATGTAAAACTCTCTATTCCTTTTAAATATATATAATAAAATTGTCATGTAACTTCCTTTTTTTCTTTTTCTTTTTTCCTTCCCTCTTTTCTACCCTAAAGATGGCTACCATTAGACACAAATAAGTGTGTATGTGTGCATACACAGATATATGTATGTGTGTGTATGTATTACAGAAATTTATTTTATTACATCTGTATTATATTACAGAAATACCACAAAAATTTCTATTTGTCAGTTCTTTCTCTGGATGAAGATAATGTATTCCTAAAATTGGGACATTCATTGTTGATGGAATTGTGAACTAATTCAACCATTTTGAATTAGTTCACAATTCCATTAAGAATGAACCATTTTGGGAAGCAATCTGGAATTATTCCCAAAGGTTATTAAATCCTTGATCCAGCAATACCACTACTAGGTCTGTTTCCAAAGGTAATCATGAAAAGGGGGAAAGAACCTATCAGTTTTGCCTCTCATTTACAACTCAAGGAGCATATATTTGTATTGATACAAATATAGATAAGTATAGATATCTATATATAGGACAGGAGCTGTGCTCTCATTGATGGAGAGAGGATCTGATTTAAAACAATCTTCCTCTACCAATAGGTGCCATTGTAGATAGAGTATTTAAATTGAAGTCTTTTAAAGAATTTAAGTCATTAGAAGTATTTGAATCCAAATTTTGCTTCAGACACTTACTAACTTTGCGAGCTCAGGAAAGTCACTGAATGCTCTCTACCTCAGTTTTACCCTGAATGGGACCTGCCTCCCAGGGATATTATAAGGCCCAAATGAAACAATATTTGTAAAGGGCTTTAAAAATCTCAAAGCCTGGGGAGCATTATTTCTCTGTCTCTGTCTCTTGTGCTTCTCTTCCCCAGGTTGATCCAACAGCCTCTGATGTTTCAAAATAGGTCACATCTAAGCCAGCTTTCCGACCCCACTCTTCAGAGCATCATTCAAACGTATGCAACCACCTGCCCTTACTTATAGTTTGCTCAACTTAAGCTTAACGGCCAACAAGAGTCTTGGAAATGTCCAGCTTAGGGTGGTTGTGAGGATCAAGTGAAATGATTTGTACAAAAGGCTTCATACCAAAACACCATATAAGTGTCAGCTGTTATTAATAGTGAAGATAATGGAGCAGCTGGCCATGCTTCAGTGCTGATGGGCTTGCTGCTTGACACATGAGCTCAGTGCGGGTCCAACAGTCTGAAGGATTTCCCCAAGGGTAAACGTGTGGGGAAAGTCTTGGGACCCTAAGAATATATCATGCCCTCATGCCCATACCTCTAGTTTGGGTTAGGGGAGGACTTTCCTAACATCTTCCTCTCCTCCCACACCTCTCCATTATTAGAATTGAGAATGCAGGATGCGAGGAAAGAATCATTTCAAGAGCTGGCACATTTATTATTTTTTTTTTACATCACAGGAAGACAGGATTTGGTTGGATGATCACTTTTTTCTTCTTTGTTCATCTGGGTGTAAACTTCTCAGCAGTTCCCTTGGTAGGCGACTCCCCTTGGATGTTTAAAAAGGGAAATTTATTTTGATAAAGTTCCATTTTTATTTTTAACTTCATAATAATTATAGTAGCTTTCATGAGTTTCTGGGGCAAAGATAAATTATTACAAGGTGGCAAGCTTCCTGGGGCTGCTTTGAACTGCTCTAGAGTCATAGATATAGACCTCATCATTGAGTCCACACTTGAAGACTTTTCAGCCTGGTAGAACCTAAATGGAAGAACTCAGTGTCTTGTGGAAAAGCCATTGAAAACCCAACATCATCACTATGTCACAATGAAGCATCAGAGAAAGACATAAATGGGTGAATTTCCAACAAATCAACTCATCAATACAATCTCTGAGATCATAGAGGGATTTTGACATGTGACACTGATTGACAGGGACAAAATCACAATCTTTTAAATAATAAATACAAAGTTCTTTTTATACCTTTATATTTTATACTCTGACTCAAATATTATGGATTCGAATCTCACCTTGAATGCTTACTACTTGTGTGACCTTGGTAAAGACACCTAAATCTCCCTGTGCCTCAGTTTCCTCATTTGAAAAATGAATGGGTTGCACAAGATAGCCCTTGAGATTCCTTTAACCTCTAGATATATAGTCCTATGATCTATCTGGTCTTCATAATGAACCTCTGACAAATTTTTATGATGGGCATTTTACTAGTGAGTTGACCTGAGAGAGGTAACTTGAAGTGATTTGGCCAAGGTAATTTGTGGCTAGTAGTAGTAGTGGTGATGATGATAGTGGCGGTTGTGGTGGTGATAGTAGTGATAGTAGTAGTAGAAGAAGTAGGAGGAGGAGAAAAGGTAGAAGAGGAAAAGGAAGAGTAGCAAGAGGAGGAGGAGGTGTGGGAAGGCAGGGATTAAGATCTAAATCCACTGATTTTAAGCTCGGTGATCTTTCCATGATAGCACACTGTTAATCAATCAATAAGCATTTATGAAATATATGTACCAACTTTTCCTCTAATGAATTCGTTTCAAGTCCCAAGAGAAACTAGCAAAATTTATTGTTCATGAAAACAAAACTCTGAATGGCACTGAAGGTCATGATAGAATCAACTAAATGTTATAAATTTCTATTTCTAGTTTTCTTTTGTCCCTCTCTAAGAGATTCAGCCATAGTCACAGGTATCAGTCCTGTCATGTAGACTCTTGCATTCTGTCTTTTCAAACTGCACCCAAAATGTTGCCTTGATCTTTGGGTTCTACATTTTAGTAAAGAGATTGATAATCTAGTTAAAGTCTAAAGGATGTAATAGAAAAGGGTTTCAACTCTATGCCACGTGAAACTTGCTTAATGAAACTAGAAGTGGTTAGGCTGGAGAATAAATAAAAGACTCCAAAGACATACCAACTGCCCTTATTTACCTGAAAGACTGTCAGGTTTATTTATTTATTTTTTTACCCAGAAGGGCAGAACAAGGAGTCATGGATAGAAACTCACAAAGAGGCAAAGTTGTATTTAATGTCAGGAAAAATTACATCAAATGATCAAGTGACATCTATCCAAAGGTAGAATGGACAGCCTGAGGAGGTGGCTCCCCAGATCATGAGTCCCTTTTTTTCCCTCAATAGTATTTTATTTTTCAAATACATCTAAAAATAGTTTTCAACATTCATTTCTGTAAGATTTTGTTTTCCAAATTTTTTCTCATTACCTTCCCTCCCTCCCTCAAGACAACAAGCAATCCAAAAGTTAAATATGTACAATCCTTCTAAACATGTTTACATATTTGTCATGTTGTACAAGAAAAATCAGATCAAAAGGGGAAAAAACACAAGAAGGTAAAAACAAACAAAAAAGGTGAAAATACTATGCTTCAATCCTTATTCAATCCCCATCGTCTTCTCTCTTGATGCCGATGCTTTCTACTCCCCAAGTCTATTGGGATTACCTTGAATCATCACATTGTTGAAAAGAACTAAGTTTATCATAATTGATCATCACATAACCTTGCTGTTACAGTGTACAATGTTCTCCTGGTTCTGCTCACTTCAGTCAGCCTCGGTTCATGTAAGTCTTTTTTAAGCTTTTCTGAAACTAGCCTGCTCATCATTTCTTATAGAACAATAATACCCCATTAAATCCATATACCATAACTTATTTAGCCCTTCCCCAATGATGGGCATTTAACTAAATTTCTAATTCTTTGATATTACGAAAAGAGCTACTACAAACATTTTTTTGCAAATGGGAATCCTTTTCCCTTTTTATGATCTCTTTGGGATATAGACCAAATAGTGACACTGCTGGAACAAAGGATATACACAATTTTATAGCCCTTTTGGCATACTTCCAAATTGCTCTCCAGAACGGTTGGATTGTTTCCCAATTCCACCAACAATGCATTAGTGTCCATTGATCCCTACTGAAAGTAGAGGTCTTCAGGGAAAAAATGCCGGAGAATCAATTTATTTGATGTTTATTATTGTGGCCCAAGTTGGTTTCAATGACTGACGAGATCTCTTCCAATTCTGAGAAATTGCGATTCTGTTAAAAGTCTTAATTGATGTTCAGGGTACCACTATTCTCTCAGTTACTGTGACTCCAAATTTTCCACTTCTCATCCTCCATATCTAATCTATTGCCAAGTCTTGTTGATTTTACCTTAGTAACATTTCTTATATTTGTCCCAGTCCATTGACTGGTTAACTGATAGAAACTTTTTGTTTGACATTGAGGTTATTCTCCACTCCTTCTCTTTTAATGGAATCTCCCATCTCCTTAAGGCTGGTTTCCACGAGAATTCATCCTGTTTCCTGGCCTATGGAGTATCCCAGCTGGCTGCCTAATTCTCCATGCAATGGATCGTACTGTGGGAAAACAAGCATCCCGCGCAGATTTTCATAGCTATTAGAAATAGGCAGAGTCTGTTACATTGCTGAGCCCATATCTCTGCCAAGGGAGTTTGGGCAACTGCTGCTTCCGTTAGAGAAGGTTCATCTGCTCCTGGTGATTAGCAAAGCCAAATCCATTCAGATGGACAAACTAGAGTAGTGTTTCCTGAAAGTCCTCAATGGGCTTGCCAACTAGCGAGCCTTTCTCTGCTATACTCTTGGCTTCTTCACCTCAGTGGATGTCCTTTTTAAAAAGTGATGGTTCCCAGACTAGGATTTGTTTCCCCCTAGGGGATATGAGAAGCTTGATAAGAAGGTCAAATTTAACTATTTGTTAAATAAGTGTTATGTTGTGAAAATATTCCCAAAGTTAGTAGTGTTGGTGAAAAAAAATGCATATTAACTTTATTGTATAAGGTTTTTTGACCTTTTTCTAAGTATGATGGACCCCTCTAGAAGACAGTGAAATCCAGGGAACTCATCTTAGAATACTTTTTGAAGCAAATGAAAAAAAATGATAAATTTCAGTTAGCAGTTAATGAAAAGGAAGATATAAATTTTCTCCATTCAAATTCTCTGATCCCCTCCTCTCCAAAATCTAGCCATAGACTCCTTGAGAGTCCATATACCCCAATTTAGGAACTCTTGTACTAAAATGATATGCATAAATAAACTTCTTTATTTTATTCTATTTCTTTAAATGCATTTGTATAATAAATTTTAGAATTTGTTTTCTTTCTTATTGAATAGGAAAAGGTTTTACTGAAAACCAAGAGGAATAAGGATTTTTTTTTAAAGGTTGGTAATCTTTATTCTAAAGTAATTTAAAATAATTTTTAGATGGATAGATTATGGAATATTCTCAAATATTCTCAAATATCTTATTTTCTTTCCAAAGACACATTGTTAGGCAAATATATACCCTTAATAAATGTTTCTTGATAGTTAATTGACTTACATATGAAGAAAAAGGCCACGTGGCTTTTTCAGAGACTGACCCCAGGAGCAAAATTTCAATGAACAATTTTATGCAAATAAAAAATACTTTCCTCTTCTCCTTTTTCTCTGCTTTTTCACTCAAAAGCTCTAGATGATCTTGGAATGGAATATTGCTCAAAGAAATACCTTAAATGAATTCCACCATCCTCAAACTTGTGTCTGGAAGAGATTTCTAATAGGATTTATAAGATTCACTGCTTCCTGGGATCAAAACAGAAATATACAGATCAAGGTCAGTCTCCAAATATGTTTATCGGTACAAAGGAATGAGTAGAGGGAAAGTGAGAACACAATGAGGGCAAAGGTTTGTAGACATGATGCACCTCTCATTAAAATCTTAACCTTTCAGAAAAGTTCTTTTTCATGAAATACCTTTCCCCCCTTCTGTCTCTCTCAGTGACTGGAATATATAAAGGTCACTGAAACCCTTTCTCTTTCCTCTCTTTTAATAACCCCTTTATGTTCAGGTCAGTTTTCATCCATCTAAGCCCGGGCGGCAACTTTGGTTTAAATGACATTTCATGCCTGATAAAATTTCATTGGGTATTTTAACTTCTAATTTCTTTTATTGACTTATCGTGTAGCTGGAGGAAAATGTTTAGAAAGGGAGTGGGGGGGAGAACTCCAACAGGGATTTACTGAAGTCATGTTTCAGCGAGGAAGGAAATACCATTGACTTTATTACAGCTGCCTAATGTTTTCCACAAACTAGACATCATGCATTGTATCTTGGTGACCTACAATAGCAGCTGACTGCTCGCACATGATGGAAATGTAATTTAGGCTTACTAAGAATTAACTATTTAGCTTCTTCGAGGCCATATCTCCCTTCCAACCTGATTGTTTCGTCCTAATGTCAAATGATCATCAGGTTGGGTTTGAAAAGGGGAGTTCAGCTCCCTCAAAAGGGGTAAGAAGGCTTGAGGGTAGGACAGGGGAAACTCACATATACATACACACAAAGACATAGACAGACAGAGACATATTCACACATAGTCATACACATAAAGATATAGACACACAACCAGATACACACACACACACACACACACACACACACACACACACACACACACACAATACATGTGTTCTCTGTGTCTATAGAACTGGTGGACCGACACATAGTGGAATTAGAGAGGTAGATAATTTGGGTACAAATGCTGGCTCTGTTATGTATTTCCTGTGTGACCCTGTAGAAGTTAGACTTTGAGGGCTGTGGTTTCCATGGTCATCTGAAGATATACTAGGTCTGGAAAAATCATGGGATTTGAGTTTGAATTCTGGCTTTGACGCTCACTACTTATTCAACTATTGTCAAGTCCCTTAACTTTTCTGAGATTAGGTTTCCTCATTTGTAAAATGAGTGGATTAAAATTGATGAGATCGGAAGACCTTCTCTCTTTAGATTTATGATCTGATAATGTATGAAATTTCAGGTCTGGAACACAAAGTAAGAGCAAAAACCCTCAGTGTATTTCTCTAGGAACTGAGAATACAAATATGAAATAATTCTTGTCTTCAGGGGGCCTATATTTTACTAAGTGGGGTAGGGGTATGACAAAGAGAAGTAAATACAAATGAAAAAGAAGGGTCTCTTCCAGTTCTAAATTTATGATCTTACAATGACTCAAGGCCTTTTCTAGTTCTAAACTAATGAGGGGTTTAAAATCTTGAAGGAAATTTTTTTTTTAGGCAAAAAAATGTCAACTTTATAGTCCAACCTATTCTGTCCTTCCCAATGCCCCCCTCAATTCCTCTGTTTTGGGGGGCCTTATCTGGTGGGTCAATGATGTGATAAAATGAAAAGGGAAGTGTGTGTTCATGCACACACCCTTTGGAGAAGTTCCAGCCAGGGAGCTTCCGTTAGGGAGAGGGAGAAGCAGCTGGAGACTAAGTGAGTGGTTCAGGGAGGGCTCTATGCTGGGTAGGAGGAAAGTTCAGACTTCAGAGTTAAAAATAATAACATGCTAGAATAGCCCGTGGTGCTGCTGAGGGGGTTGGAGGGTGGAGGGAGCTCCAAGAGGGACCGGCCTAATGAGGATCCTTGGAGGATTTACTGCTAAGGCTGCTGGGAAAGAAAAGGGGATAGAGAGAGAAGAACTTCTTTCCTGACTGGTACTTAGGAAGTGGAATTGGGGTTTCTAGACTCTGGCATCTTAGGGGAAATTGGAGGAGTGGAGAGAGATGGGAGACAAGACTGGGAATTCAGGCATTTTAGATTTTATCCTTTTTATTAAAGAGACCTTACCCACCCTGCGTCTGATACATGTTTTCAAAAGTAAAACTTTAAAATAAGAGAGGAGCTTAGATTTTGGAGGAACAGTTTCTTTGTGATCCTAAAAATATTTTAGTCAATTATCAGAGTCATCTATGTCATCTCCATAACTGATATAATAGATAGAGCATTGGACCTGAGTTCAAATCAGATTTCAGACTTGTACTACCTATGTGACCTTGGGCAGATCATGTAATCACTATCTCTCTGTCTCTTGTCTGTCATTCTCTTCTCTCTCTTTCTCATTCTCTCTCTCGCTCTCATTCTCTTCTCTCTCATTTTCTCATTCTCCTCTCTCATTTTTTCTCATTTTCTCTCTCTTTCATTCTTTCTCTCATCCACTTTCTTGTTCTCTGTCTCTTTCTTTTTCCCCTTCCCCCCCTCCCATTTTTCTCTGCCTCTGCCTCTTTCTCTCTCTCTGCTTTGGTTTCCTCATCTGTAAAATAGGAATAAATAAAACACCTATTTTTCAGGATTCTTGTGAGAATGAAATAATATGTATTTGTTTTGTATTAATTATTATTATTAGTGCAAATTATTATTACTGCTCCCTTTGTACCCATTGGAATATTTCTCACAGCTATCAGCTTCTTTGCTAAGGTAAAGTATGAGGGGAAGAGTGGGCACTAGCAGTGTTCTTCACTGAGAAAGATGGGCAATAGAGCCATAACTAGAATTTATTTTCATATCTGGGGAAAACTTTACAAAATGTGTCCTCAAATATCTTTATATGAGAAAATAAGGGAAAGGAGGGGATGTCGACCTTTGGACATAGCACAGTAACTTTAGGACAGAAGACTCTCACTGTAGTTGGGTGGCCATGGGGCAGGAGATTTGGAGTTCTCACCATCCAGTAGGTTTCTATTGCAACTAATTATGGTTACTTTCTCTGTGCTAACCTCAGGTGTTTCCCTTACTAAAGAATTCCAGTTGCTGGAGCTGTCCAGATGTCAGAGTCCTGGGACAAAGCTTTGAAGGCTCTGCCCTAGTTACAATTCTGAGCATTTCTGTCAGGTATGAACTTACTATCTGTGACTTAGTAGATGAGTCTTAGGGGGAAGGAGTTATCAGGGCCCAGAGCCATTGTGACATGCCCAGGGTTACACGGAGTAAATGTCAGGGGCAGGGTTCATAATCTGGTTCCAAGTCTAACTCTTTATACCACATTGTCTCTCTGGAACAAGGGGAACTGTTCCAGGATAATTATTTTGGGAGCAGGCTATTTCCCCGGTTTTTCTATAATGTTGTGCATTAATCCCATTTTGCAAACCCTTCTGGGTGATTAAACACTCCTTATTGCTTCCAAGATACAAAACAAACTAGTTTTTTGACACCTTTAACCCAACCTTATTGTACATTCCTCCCCTTCCCACATTCCATGGTCCAGCCTAACTGGCCTTCTTGCCTCTCACACATCACCCTCCATATCCTGTCTCCAAACCTTTGCACAAGCTGTGCCTCCTGCCAGGGGTGCATTCATTCTTCACTTCCACTTCCTGGAATCCTTGGTTTCCACCTACAATCAGCTCAACCTCTCACCACCTTTCCTGATCTTCTTCCTTCTCCTCTATATCCAAACCTTCTCTTGCCAGCTCTTTTTCTTCTCTCTACAAACATCACCTTATATCTGAGGGAAAATATTCTGAATACATTTATTTATATATTATCTTCCACAATCAACCTTAAAGTCTTCAACATTTAGGAGAAGGCCTGGCAAATGTTTTTTGTTCTGTTATGTCATGTCCAACTCTTTGTGAACTATTTGGAGTTTTCTTGACAAAGATACTGGAATAGTTTACCATTTCCTTCTCCAGCTCATTTTATAGATGCAGAAACTGAGGCAAACAGGGTTAAATATCTTGTCCAGGGTCACCCAGCTACTAAATGCCTGAAACTGAATTTGCATTCAGTTGTCTTGACCCCCAGATTCAGCACTGTGTCCATCACACCAACTAGCTACTTTTTGGGAAAATAATAAGTGCTTAATAAATGCTTTTTTATTCATTCGTTTTAAATAAGGACTATATTTCAACTTTTGTTTTCATATTCCTAGGACCTAGTGTAGAGCCTAAGATATGGAAGTATTTAATAAAATCAATATTTTATAATTCTTTAAGGTTCACAATCCAATCAATGGATTCTGACAATAACCTACAAAAAAGTAGCTGCTGATGGTGAGAGGAGTTCAAATTCAGCCTCAGACATTTACTACTTGTGTGACCCTGAGCAAATCACTTCATCCCATTACTTCCAAAAGCAAAATTATTTTTAAAAAGTAGTTGCTATTGTTATCCTCATTTTAGAGATGAGGAAACCAAGATTGAGTTTAAGTTTCTTGTCTAAGGCCACAAAGATACAAAGTTTCCGAGGCAGGATCTGAATCCAGTCTTTTTTAAGTATAAATACAACATTGTCTCCTTGTGCTATAACACAGACCTTCTGTCTCACGTCTGAGGAATGGGGCTGAGAGGATATGATTTTTGAGGTTGCTTCTAGCTCTCACACTGTATGGATGATTCTGTTCTAATAGTAGTATGATCTCCAGACAAGCTAGCCGCCATCTGGGAAATGAAGAGGCTGTCTCCTTGCTTTGATGGACATTTAACTATAATTAGAAAATAATATCTTGTTGCCCCAAGAGCTCAGTGCCTATTCACAGCTTTGTTCTTTCATTGACCTCAGTTCATTTCTGGGAGTAGGAGTCAATTTGATCCCAGTCCCCAAGAGAAGTTCCATGACTTACAAGGTCATGGTGAGAGCCGGGGGGGGGGGGAAGCTAGATTCTGGGTGTCCTGACTCCCACCCCCTGCGTTCTTGCTGCCAGATGACACGGATGTACCCTTGCCCTGTAGGCCGGCTGATGTCAGCCAGCTTGAGAACTCATTCTGGGTAATAAATCAGAGGTTTGTAGAAGGAAAGAAAGACAAATGGAGTCCTGAGTGTTTTCTCACAGAAAGGACAGGAAAGCAGCCCATCTGGTTCCCAAGGTAAATCATACTAAGTGAGCTAGAATATATGGAAATGGAAAGCTGACTTCAGGACTTAGATGAGCTTGCAAGCTGACATGGGCTTGTTTCAAGTTAATTTAGCTCCTCCAGGAAAGCAAGAAGAGAATCAAGAGTGCCAGAAGAGAGGCCAGGTTAGCAGCAGCCCCTGATGTAGTCAAAAAAGGGCTGCCATGGTCAGAGATACAAAGAAATCACTCCAAATCCCACACTGGATTTATTGTCTTTTCTCCCCGTTTAAGTAGAAGTATGCAGCCTCATCTTTCCTTTCTCTCCATAATCTGAGCGCCAACATGGGAGAAATTACCTTGTGTAGACTAAGATCAGACTAAAACTCATGAGCAATTCCTCCTCTAATTAGCTTTGGGAGGCAGAGGGACTACTACGTTCACATTTACAACTGGTTTTCTGCTTTAGGTCCTTGGAGCGTGTGTGCCTAGTGAATTGCAAGATTCTTTGAGGGCAAGCACTGTGTTTAATTTGTCTTTGTATCCTAGGAATCCAGCAAAGTCTCTGGTATACAATAGGTGCTTAATAAATGCTTGTTGAATTGAGTTGAATGTGAAGATGAGTATAAGATTGTACCACAAGTATAGTATGTATACTATTTTACAAAGGTGTAGAGCAACACATTGTACAGTTGATTCATCTTTCTAAACTCAAATCTGGCCCCAGACATGTATTAGTTGTGTGACCCTGGGTAAGCCACTTAACCCTGTTTATCTCAGTTTTCTCATCTATAAAATGAATTAGAAAAGGAAATGGCAAACCACTACAGTATCTTTGTTGGGGAAAGCCCAAATAGATCATGAAGAATCCTACCCAGCTGAAATGACCCAACAATAGGTTGGGGGAAATGAGCTAAGCAGAAGGCAGTGCTAAGATGGGAGGAAGACTTTCTCTTAGAAAAAGGGCCATGACATAGATAAAATAAATAACTTCTATAATATATTCAGATTGTAAATTCTGAGTCTTAAACAGAGAGTGTTAGAACCTTGGGTGTGTGGGCCAGTTCTTCACAGAAGTTTGTCTTCTTTTGAAATATCTATTGATATTTTCTTAAGAAACATGGTTATGTACAACTGGTGTTTTTCTTTTAACAAGTGCTTCATTTGGCCTAGCTGTACCTGATCTAAAATTATATTATAAAGCAGCAGTCACCAAAACCATTTGGTATTGGCTAAGAAATAGATTAGTGGATCAGTGGAAAAGGTTAGGTTCACAAGACAGAATAGTCAACTATAGCAATCTAGTGTTTGACAAACCCAAAGCCCCTAACTTCTGGGATAAGAATTCATTATTTGATAAAAACTGCTGGGATAACTGGAAATTAGTATGGCACAAATTAGGCATGGACCCACACTTAACACCATATACCAAGATAAAATCAAAATGGGTCCATGACCTAGGCATAAAGAATGAGATTATAAATAAATTAGAGGAACATAGAATAGTTTATCTCTCAGACTTGTGGAGGAGAAAGAAATTTGTGACCAAAGATGAACTAGAGACCATTACTGATCACAAAATAGAAAATTTTGATTACATCAAATTAAAAACCCTTTGTACAAATAAAACTAATGCAAACAAGATTAGAAGGGAAGCAACAAACTGGGAAAACATCTTCACAGTTAAAGGTTCTGATAAAGGCCTCATTTCCAAAATATATAGAGAACTGACTCAAATTTATAAGAAATCAAGCCATTCTCCAATTGATAAATGGTCAAAGGATATGAACAGACAATTTTCAGAGGATGAGATTGAAACTATTACCACTCATATGAAAGTGTTCCAAATCACTATTGATCAGAGAAATGCAAATTAAGACAACTCTGAGATACCACTATACACTTGTCAGATTGGCTAAGATGACAGGAAAAAATAATGATGAATGTTGGAGGGGATGCGGGAAAACTGGGACACTGATGCATTGTTGGTGGAGTTGTGAACGAATCCAACCATTCTGGAGAGCAATCTGGAATTATGCCCAAAAAATTATCAAAATGTGCATATCCTTTGATCCAGCAGTGTTTCTATTGGGCTTATATCCCAAAGAAATACTAAAGAAGGGAAAGGGACCTGTATGTGCCAAAATGTTTGTAGCAGCCCTGTTTGTAGTGGCTAGAAACTGGAAATTGAATGGATGTCCATCAATTGGAGAATGGCTGGGTAAATTGTTGTATATGAATGTTATGGAATATTATTGTTCTGTAAGAAATGACCAGTGGAATGAATACAGAGAGGCTTGGAAAGACTTACATGAACTGATGCTAAGTGAAATGAGCAGAACCAGGAGATTATACACTTCAACAACGATATTGTATGAGAATGTATTCTGATGGAAGTGGATTTCTTTGACAAAAAGACCTAACTCAGTTTCAATTGATAAATGATGGACAGAAGCAGCTACACCCAAAGAAAGAACACTGGGAAACGAATGTGAACTATTTGCATTTTTGTTTTTCTTCCCGGGTTATTTTTACCTTCTGAATCCAATTCTCCCTGTGCAACAAGAGAACTGTTCGGTTCTGCAAACATATATTGTATCTAGGATATACTGCAACATATCTAACATATATAGGACTGCTTGCCATCTAGGGGAGGGGGTGGAGGGAAGGAGGGGAAAAATCGGAACAGAAGCAAGTGCAAGGGATAATGTTGTAAAAAAATTACCCTGGCATGGGTTCTGTCGATATAAAATTATTATAAAATAAAATTATATATATATACATACATATATATATATATAAACAAACAACAAAAAAAAGTGCTTCATTTCTCAATTCTATAGAATCCGATAACCTGTATTGAATTTATCTAGCTGATCACGGTGATTTCAAATAGACAAACTTAATTTGTATTAGCTTTTTATTACTCTGATAATTTCTTGATCCTAATTCAATTCAACAAGCATTTATTAAATGTCTATCATGTATGTGTCAGGTGCTGAGAATACAAAGACAAAAATGAAAAAGTGCTAGACTCCAAGGAGCTTATCACATTTGTGTGGTAGCCTCTTCATACAGAGGGTTTCTTGTCCATATTCTTTTCAAGTATTCTCCAATGTCATAGAAACCTTCCTCAGAGCTTTTAAATTATTGAAAATGCCTGCACAGTTCTTGGGCTATGTTATATTATATCTCACTCTCTCCAAATAATAATAAGTATAATAACAATCAACATTTATATAGAACTTACTATGTAAAAAGCACTGTACAAAATGCCTAACAATTATTATCTCATGTTATTCTCAAAACAATGCTGGGAATTAGATGCTATTTTTAGCTCCATTTTATAGGTGAAGAAACTGAAAGAGACAGGGTTTAAGGGATTTGTCCAAGGTCACACAACTAATGTCTGAGGTAGGATTTGTACTCAGGGCTTACTGACTTAGATGACTTTGCCCATTGGGCCACCTAGCTACTTTATATGGCTAACATAATCAGTCCACTTGTTTTCTTATAGGTAAGAATGAAAAAGGAAACATTAGGATAAAAAAAGATAAACACTTCCAATTGCTTAATTCCAAAAAAAGACATGATGAGCAATCAGACAAATGTTATACCTGGGTTTAGAAAGTTATAGAATCGGGCAGTTAGCTGGCACAGTGGATAGAGCACCAGCCCTGAATTCAGGAGGACCTGAGTTCAAATCTGGTCTCAAACACATAACACTTCCTAGCTGTGTGACCCTGGGCAAGTCTTTAACCCCAGTTGCCTCAGCAAAAAAAAAGAAAAGAAAAGAAAGAAAGTTACAGAATCTTGTCTTGTACAGAAAGAAAGAACTATCAGCTCGAGTTTCTTATTGGTTTCACTGGAGGTGGGATTACACATAAGCCAGTCAACCAGAATTTATTAAACACCTAATTTGTGTTAGGCATTGTGCTAAGTGCTTTGTAGTAGGAAGAATGAAACGTAGAATCACAGAGTTAAATGAGGTTATATAGTCCATTCTTCTGCCTTCAGGGTTACCCCATTTTATTTTATATAGACTCTTCTCAAATAGTAGCTTGAGGGGCAGCACAGCTTATGATTTAGGAGTTAAAAGATCTGTGTTTAAATTCTACTTCACACTTACTAGATGTGTGATGCTGGATAGGTCATTTCATCTCTTTTGATCTCAGTCTTCTCATTTGTAAAATGGATGATAGTATGGCCTAAATCAAAGGGTTCATGTGAAGAGCAGGTGAGATCCAAGATGTTATGTTAATATGAGCCACTTTTACAACTGAAACCTGGAGGGCAGAAGAGGGTAGCTTTGCTAGTATGAATTCACATTTCTCTGTCATTCTAAGATTTATGAAGCATTCTCCTAATAACATTGCTATGGATTAAGTAATAATAATAACATGGATATAGCATTTTAAGGTTTACAAAGTACTTAGCTCATTTGAGCTTCATAATTGGTCTAATCAGGTAGGTGCTATTATTATACCCATTTTTCAGATGAAGAAGAAACCAAGACAGAGAAATAATTTGTCCAGGATCACACAATAAAGTGTGTGAGGTAGCAGAAGCATGAATAGCTCCATTTTACTGTGAAAAAACTTAGACTTACAGGTAAAGTGAAGTCCAAATTCGCACTTTTGTGATGGCCATGTGATTTAATTTTAAAGAACTCTGGATTTTGTTTCTGAGAACTGGATTTGAATTTTGCCTCTGCTACTTACTACCAAGGTAGCCTTAGACGAATCACGTTGCCTTTTGGGCCTCCATTTTCTCATCTATAAAAAGAATGGATTAGATTAGAGAATGCAAAATTCTTTCAATCTCTGGGAAAGATTCAAGATCCAAACTACATTTTCCACTTCTAGGATGGGAGGGATGGAGTGAATTCTTCCTACTATACTACTACCTGTAGAAAGTAGGTAAGTCTGGCCCCAAAGAAGGACAGAAATGGTTTTCTATCTAAACTACTGAAGAATTAAGTAGCAGATGGAAGAGACAGCAGATGCCATGGTAGATTTATCTATAGTGAAAGCTATCAGCAGTGTCCATATGCAAATAGAAGGAAGGAGTTCTGGGATGAATTTGGCAAATGAATGTGAATGGTCTTTGGAGGAGTATCTATTTCTGTTTACTGGAACTTAGTGGGTTTTAAATAGTTTCACGGAATTTTGTGTGTTTGTGTGACACACTAAATAGAAATTCCAAATAGTCAGTCGGTTACCAAAAGTGTAATTGGATACGTTACTTATAGAGCAGCTGTTCCAGAATTTAGGCATTCCATTTCAAGATTCTGTGAGCTGAGTTTGTCCAAAGAGACTTTCCTGAGAGTATGGTATAGTAAATCGTGTCCACAGGCTGAATCTGCCCAAGGAGCTTTTTATGCTGAATGGTTCATGGGAAAGCACGGGTGATCCCCAGGAAGCTATTTTGTTTGAATTTCCCCCAGAAAACAACCCTGCTCTGACAATTAATTACTCAATAATTGGATAAAATAGACTCAATACAGGATGTCAGTCTGTAGATCCTATCACATGAACACCCCCAGTGGAAAGAAAGAATACAATTCACTTTTGGAAACCAATTATTCATGCTTTTCTCATTAGGCATGTTCTTTCTCTCCTACTTTAAAAATGATTGCATTTCTAGATTACAAGCTGATGAGATGGTCATTCTGCTTCATTGTAAGAAGAAGATTGGATATGAAGAGCAGCAGTCAATTAATATGTATTTATTAAATACCTCCTAAATGCCAGGCACTGTGAGAACTGCTGAGGATACAAAAGAGGCACTCCCTCAAGGAGTGTAGAATCTAATGAGGTAGACAATACGAAGACAAATATGTACAAAGTAAGTTATATACAGAATAAATGAACAGAAGGAAGGCCCTAGAATTAAGAGTTTGGGGAAGACTTAAGTTAGAGCTTAAGTGTAGCCAATGGGAATGCTCAGTTCTACTGGGCCTCCTGGGTACGCTTGTAATTTGTACTTGTCCACCAGGTTGGTTAAAATGGAAATAATTTGTTTGTTTCCCTTGAGGCCTTTTACCTAAGGTACAAAGAACTCTAAAACAACAGCCATTTTGCTTTAATAGCAGGGAGAACTAGGCAGTCAGGGAGAGATCAGGAGAGGTGAAAACACAGCTACCACCAAATCATTTTTGGCAGTTGTGGTAAATGGCTCCTGAAAGAAGATAACACAGTTCCAGACAAAAGAATAAAATGATTTGGGAGGTAGCTAGGTGCAGTGGAGAGAGCACCAGCTCTGAAGTCAGGAGGACCTGAGTTCAAATCTGACCTCAGACACTTAACACTTTTTGGCTGTATGACCCTGGGCAAGTCACTTATTCCAATTGCCTCAGGGAAAAAAACAATGAAAGTATTTTACAGTCCCAAGAACATCAGCTGATTCTGGACAAAAGAATAACAAAATTTCACAGTGATAAAGGATGTCAGAGATCAGCTAGACTAGTCCATACTAATAAGAGGTCTTTGTGTACAATATATCTTAACCTGGTCATCCAGACTTTGCTTGGAGACCTCTAAGGATGGCAGAACCCCAATGCATCCTGAAGCAGTCACATTTTAGAAACTTTTCCTTAAATAAGGCATCAGTTTATCCCCATGAAACTTCCACTTGTTGGATCCAGTTTCTTCTTCATCTCAGCTCTTTAAATATTTAAGAAACTTAAACATCTTTATCATCTCACCTAAAATCTCATCTCAAGGTTTAAACATCCATAGCTTCTTTAGCCAATCCTTACATGATAGGAATCAAGACCCTTCATCTTATCTGCCTCCTTCTGGATGTTTCTCATCTCATCAGTGTCCTTCCTAAAATGCAGTACCCAGAACACAATTCTCTAAATAGAGTCTAAGCAAGATAGAATATAAAAGAGCTAGGGGCACCTATTCTTGAAGCTATAACTTTAACCCCAAGGAAGCCCAAGATCATATTACGTTTCCTGGTCACCATACCACATCACAATGTTAAGCTTGAACTCCACTGAAGTTCCAATATTTTTTCAGACTGATTGCTTGTGTAGCCATACCTCTTCTATCTTATACTTGTAAAACTGAATTTTTTTGATCCAAACCTTTTTTTTAACCTTCTATTAAACGCCATTTTAAAAAATGTGGTCCATCACTCTGATCTATCAAAATCTTTTTTTGATTATTTTCTTGTCATCCTGTGTGTTGTTATCAAAAGTGCAATGGATAGAAAGTTAAGATGGATAAATATGTCACATATACCTTTAGTTAAGTCATTGATTAATAGGCTAGGGTCACATGCAGAACCTTAGGATATTCCCCTGGTAAAAATTCCTTTCAAAGTGGCATTAAACCATATGTAGCTGGATATAGCTGGAGAATTCCGTCACACCTAGATGTTTCTTGGAGAAAAGTTCACTTTGGGGTTTGGAGGGGCCCTTTCATCCCTTGAAGCATTCAAGTAACAACCTGAATCGGTGACAACTCCAGGAGGAAGGAATTTTAGGACTTTCCCCAATGCACTAAGTACCATCTGCTTTATGTCACGGGCCCCCAGATGGTAATATCCCTCTTAGGAGACTTCAAACACACTTGTTTTACAATGTTAGGAATTATAATGTATACAACATGCAACTCTAAATGTATCGTTTGTGTGGGTAACATACTGTCCTTTAAGCTTGAAACATTTATCATGTTAACTACAGATGTGCATTTATTTCAAAAAATTTAAGAGGAACTTGGTTCCCTGCTGTTTGCTGTCAGTAAGTTTGATGATTCAGAATGTTTTTTAAGGATGGAGTAGTTTGGGTTTACTTCCTTGCATACAGGCTCCCTTCGAATAGCCATGGAATAATAATAATAATGACTTGCATTTTATTTCTATAGCACTTTAAGATTTGAGAATTTGATATTGGCAACAACCCTGGGAATTAAATAATGTTATTTCGCCCATTTTACAGATGAAGAAATTGAAGCAGGTTAAGTTGCTTGCCCAGAATCACACAATTAGTAAGAATCTGAACTAGGATTTGATCTCACTCCCAAGACCAGCTCCACCCACTGCATGCATGTGTCCCAGTGAAGAGAAGAAGGGTTCAAAAGGACGTAGTTTCACAGGCAAATACTTTGTAGGGATCTCTTCCTGAAGACCATAGGAAGCTCATTGGCCATAGTTGTGAACCAAATGCTTTCTCTTGCTTTCCCATTCTCCCACTACTGTATATGACCTCAGAAATTTTCTCCTTTCTATCTGTCTCTTTGTTTATCTCTTTTTCTTTCTTCTTTCTGTCTCTCTCTCTCCTTTCTCTCTCTGTCTTTCTCCTCTGTATCTTTCTCTTCTGTCTGGCTCATCTAAGGTGAGATTTGAACTCAGAATCTTCTGACTCCCAATTCAGAGATCTTTTCAGTTTACCAGAATGGATACTCACTGAGTCAGTCTTTGTGAAATGTCCTGCTATCTAACAAACAAGGACCATAGAACCAGTACCTTTCTGATGAATTAACAATAATCATAAGTGAGAATCACCTGAGATTTTCATAGTGAAAACTAATTTAACTTCAATAAACTAATAAGCACTTGTTAAGTTCAGGCAAAAAAAAATAGGTAATAAAGAGCTTATCTTGGCCATTTTCATTTGTTAAAATAAACATTTTAAGATTATATACAAGTGAAATGTGCTATAAGTTTAAGAGGATTTCAGAAAACCCAGTAGGAGCTTAATTTAACATCCACAGCTTCTTAACATCCAATCCTTACATGATAGGAATTCAAGACCCTTCATCTTATCTGTCTTAATTTTTTTATCTTAAATTAAGGGACTTAATTTGAAATTTGTACAATTTGAAATTTTTTATTATTCCTTTTAAAAGAATGTTTTATTTTGAATAAAATATAACTTAATTACAGTGTTTATAAAGAACATAATAATAATGAGTGGACATTTTACAACCTTTAAAGTTTTCAAAGTCTTTTATATGAATTATCTTGTTGTCTCTTTGCAAAGATCCCATGAAACAGGCTTCACAGATACTTCCTCATTTTACAAATAGGTAAACAGAAGTTCAGAGAGGTTAATGACTTCCATGGTCACATGACTAATGAGGGTCAGTGCTAGGGCTCAAACCCAGGTCTCCTTGATATTTAATCCACAAGATAAAATCATTCAAGACATCTTGGACATCAGATTTCATCCGAAACTGTTGGTTCTTCTATTTCCTGAGCTACAGTACAACATGGATGAAAATAAAGTTATTTTAAGTAATTGGCGTGACCTTGATGAGACTTGGAAGTTGTTTTAGATAGTTCATAATCTATGTGAGCCTTATCTGGAACTGACTGTGCATATTTTATCATTATCAGTTTTCATTTTGAACTGACAGTACCCCATGAACATTGATGTTTTCAAGTCACATTTTAATATGGAATTGAAATTCTGAATGTTATAGTTTTGACTAAGAGGCAACAAGGAGAATGAGACAGAGACCTGGAATTGAATTCAGGATGACCTGGATCCATGCCTTGCCTCTAAGATGTACCGGCTTTTGTGACTCTGGACAAAACATTTAAACTCTGAGAATCTATGACAAAGCCTCTGAGAAGATTCTCACATGCATCAGTAAGACAAAGTTTCCTCACCTATGAGTTCTCTCTCTCTCTCTTGGTGAAACTTCAAAGTCAGTCTCTAACCCTGTCCTATAGTCTTGACAGCATGCCTTCTTCACCCACTCAACATTTCTTTTGGGAGTGTTTGGGTCAACCTCTCTGACTTATCTCTCAGCAACAAAAACCCACCAAACCAAAAAATAAGCAACCTGAGTTCATGGGCTCCATTTCATCCAGTGAAAAGCCTGACTTCCTCCCTAGGTACCTTTCCAGCCTGATTTTCCATTAAGTCTCTCTATGCACTGCTATGAACTCCCGGAATTTGGCACTTTATCCCCATCTCCACAACATTTGCACAAGTTGTTCCCATGCTTAGAGTACATTCCCTCCTCATTTCTACATCTCAGAATCTTTGTGTTGCTTCAAGGCTCAGCTCAGATGGCAATTCCATGAAAGTTTTTTCTCTCCCGAAATCATGTATTTATTTCTCCATGTTTTATATTGGCAGCCGAATATAAGCTTGTTGAAGGAAGAGACTCATCTCATATTTAAAGCACTCTTGCTCAGCACAATGCCTTCCTTACACATAGCAGAACATCCGTAGAATAAAAGAACCAATTAATGTTTCTCAGGAATAATCTTTATATGTGTTATAAAGACTTGCCATAAAGGTTTTATAAAAAATGAATATCCTTGGTACCTTGCATAGTAATATCTGGCACATAATAGGCACTTACTGAATAAATCAACGAATCTTGATAGGAAAGTAGATATTATATATGGGTTGACAGAATGAATAGATTCAGTGAATTACTGTAGCCCATCACTTGACATAACTAGTAGAGGCAATACAGACAGACAACAAACTGGGCCCAAAATGAAAAAAAAAATGATGGAATTAAATTTGGGAAAGTATACAGCATCCTCAATAATGCCCACCTGCTTCTGACAGAAGATTCATATTTTAATAACATTGTCTTCAGGATGCTATCATGTCTTATTATGAACCTTGAATGATTCATGAATTTTGAAGAACCAAAATTATAAGTGTCCCAAAGGGAGCATAGCTCTTCATTGTGGGTGTGAATAGACCATGTTATATTAATTAAAAGGAAGGGTTGAAAAAAAGATATTATCAAGGAAATATATGACTGAGGAAGGAGATAAACTAGCCATGCGAGAAGTACAAGAGAGAATAGATGGCAGACAAACTCATAGGTGAAAGCCTAAAGGAAAGATCTTGACCTTCGGACACAAGGCCTAGTGATAGGAGGGACTTCATATCCTGCCCTGTGATGGGAATCCATTAGATGAGCTAGGTAGAAACTCACCTAGGAAATGGCTTCCAGTGCTAATCATTCTTACACACTAAACACTAAGCTCAACTATTTCTACATGATGAAGTATAAGTACTATGAGTGCTCTGTAAATTTTAATCCCTTAGAACAAAGTCCTGATCACCTATCCTAGTTAAAGTGATAGGTACCTTTGTCCCCATGAAATGCTATAAGGTCTTAAGTGAATTTGGGGGATGTTTTTTGGAGGATGGAGTCCTGAATAAGAATCTTACACACACACACACACACACACACACACACACACACGTGTGGTGATTGGTACTATTGTAGGAATGACCCATGTTTCTGGTATCATGGATAATTTGAAATATTGAAGTACTGGGAAGTTACAGAATTAAGGAATTTACAAATGTTGGAGGACTTTAAATTCCTTTATTTAACTAATCAAACATAATTAGTAAATAAATGGAGATATTAAATGATTTCCACATTAACAAACTGAGGAAATAGTACTAGGATTCAACTAGTATAAAATTTAGGCATTTTAATTAGGATAGAAATTTACAGACAATTCTGCTGTCATCTTTATTTATTCTGGCAATAAAGTGGAAGCATATGTGATCTTTTAAAAATAATTTAGAGTTAAATTTAGATTGAGAAGTAGAGAAAAAAAATTCCCTAATAAGATATACCTGTCCTATTCATGGAATAGAGACGGGAGCATGATGAAGTCAGCCTGTATTGGTTTATTGGTTTTTGTTTTTTGTTTATTATTAAGTTGGGTTTTTTTTTTTTTGTATTAGCATTTATGCTTTGGAAATCAGCAAATACTACAGATCAGTGTTTGATTTATTATTTTATTGCTTATCTAAACTTAAGTAATGTAGAAAATGTGGATAATGGAGATTAAATGTAAAATCATGTCTGGCATTAATATTTCCCCAGAGAGCCACTTGTTAAACATTGACCAGCACATTCTGATGTGGGGTCTCTAGGTCTTCCCATGAAGCGGATGCTCTGGCAGAACCTTCTGGGTTGGAAAGGTTTTGAACGTAGAGCTCACAAAGGAATGTCTGTCTGTTTTCCAAACCTGGCCTGGCTAAATTTGGAAGCGCTTATCACCAGGTTGGTTGTAAAATAGAGGAATTTTGGGGCCACAGTAATTAGCTAATAAGTCATAAGTAAATGGAGCAAGCAAACTAAGAAAATCATCTGAGTCCTAACTTTCAAAGACTGGTAAATAGTGAAAATTTGCTGCTGTTGAGGCAGTAGGGGTTAAATGACTTGCCTAGGGGCACACAGCTAGTAAGTAGCTGAGGTAGAATTTGAACTCAAGTCCTTCTGATTCTAGGGCCAAACTCCAATCACCACATCATCTAGCTGCCCCCTATTATGAGATGTTTCTAAATTGTATTCTCCCAATGTTTAAATGACCACCCCAGATTCCTTGGCTTTTTCAGGAAGTAAAATAGTATAACCATATAGTAATCCAAAACTAATAGTACTCTGAAAAGAATTAATACCATGAAAATTAAATACTACTCTGAATTAGTGCCATTTCAACAAGAGTTTAATCTATTTCCAGGTAGGGTGTTGGCAACTGTGAGAATCTATTTCATTGTGAATAAGGGAAACTGCCTTTCTTTTATGAAATGGAGGAAGGCATTCAAGTCCCATGTTCGGCAACCTCAACTATGTATTGTGGGCTACATTATGTTTAGGTCAACAGTAAATTGAAAGGTTGGAATTGGGTTAGACCATTATAAAAGCTGAAATGAGAGAGTAGAGTGCTGCAATTCCAACTGGGAATGGTCTCAGATTTAGAAGTGGCTACTATTTTTTTTGGGTGCATGTCTCAGATTTATAAAATTTTTGGCAGTTATATAATCACCTCCTCCCTCCCTGCACACTTACTCCAGTGCTTCTTTGAGATGTAGAGGTGACCCTAAGGCAGTTATTTATTTATTCCTTCATTCATTTAATTGCTTGTTTTTTTCTTTGTCTATTTGTTTACCTATTTATTATGTTACTTATTTAACTCAATCAGAGTTAAGGTCCTCCAGGATGGCATACTTAGTAAGTGTCTGAGGCCACATTTGAACCAAGGGCTCCTTGACCTGGTGAGCCACCTAGATGCTTCTTAATTTTTTTTTTAATTTTTATATGACCTGAAGTTCTTTTTTAAATTAAAAAAATTTTTATTACAGCTTTTTATTTACAAAGCATATGCATGGATAATTTTTCCAACATTGACCCCTACATAACTCCCTTCTGCAAATTTTCCCCTTCTTGCCCTCCATCCCGTCCCCAATTCGGCAGGCAGTCCAATACATGCAGATCCAATCTGCATATTCACGCAGCCATCCGGTTGCACAAGAAAATCAGTTCAAGACAGAAGAAAAAGAAAAACTGAGAAAAAAGAAACAAAATGCAAGCAAATAATAATAAAGAGTGAGAATGTTATGCTGCGTTCCATCCTCTGTTCCCATGGTTCCCTCTCTGAGTGTAGATGGTTGTCTTCATCACTGCATAAGTGGAAATGGTCTGAATCATCTCAGTGTTGAAGAGAACCACATCCATTAGAATTGATCATCCTATAATCTTGTTGCCGTGTACAATGATCTCCTGGTTCTGCTCATTTCACTTTGTAAGAGTTCAAATAGGTCTCTCCAAGACTTTCTGAAATCAACCTGCTTGAAGGAGAGCACAAACCCTGACAGGCTTAGCATAGTGCCTGGCACATAGTAGGTGCTTAATAATTAGTTATTGACTCATTGGTTGATGAGTCCTTTCAGGGTGGGCTTTGAGAATAGGCTCAATGATAGCCTGGATGTTTATCTGTCATCTGAGGACTAGTATAGCTAAGGTAGGAAAGGGTTATCTGTGGAAGGTTGACCAGACAGTGATGGATTTTTTTCCAGCCACATGAAGTCTATCTACTAAGGTCAAAAAAGTTGTAACTTGTATCATTGCTAAGAGAATCTATTCCAGTAATTATTAGCATGCTTTATACTGCTTTAAAGTTTGTAAAGTACTTTTCAATAAAAGGAAATACTATTATTACCCCATTTTACAGTTGAGGAAACTGAGGCAGATAGAAATTAAGTGACTTGACCAGAATCGCATAGCTAGTGTCTTTGGCCAGATTTGAACTTGAGTCTTCCTTATTCCAGATCTAGCATTTTAGCCACTGCTAATTACCTTAACCAGGGGTACCTGGACTGTTTTATTTCTTTTAATATTTTAATAACTGCATTTTGACATAGTTGATTTCCTTTGCAATTCTACATAGTTTGTTTTATGCATTTAAAAACATTATCCTGTCAAAGGATTCACAGATTTCTCCAGATTGCCAGACAGTTACACAGTACAGAATTGGTTTATAATCCCCGATTAATTCTGATGAAATCATGGATCCTTGATGTCTTGGGAAATTAATAAATATGAATAAATAATGCTGCTTCTTCTCCCTCTTTCTCCTTCTCCTTTTTTTCCTCCTCCTCCTTCTCCTTTTTCTCCTTCTCCTCCTCTTTCTTCTTTTTCTCTTCCTCCTCCTTTTTCTTTGTCTTCCTCTCCCTTCTTCTCCTCTTCTTCCTTCTCCTTTTTTCTTTCCTCTGCCCCTTCTTTGTTTCTATGGTTTTATAGTATCTACACAGAGAGCTAAGAACCCAGAGATAAAAGAGAAAAGAAAGGGAGTGGGAAATGTAGGAGAAAAGCAATCATACTGTCATAGATTTAATACTGGGTGGTTCCCTAGAGATCATTTAAGTCAACTACTTCATTTTATTGATGAGAAAAATATGGCCAAAGGAAGAAAATGACTTTCCAAGAATCACACAGGTAATTAGTGTAACTAGTTTTTGAACCAGAGTCTCTAACTCCAAATCCAGCACTCTTCCCAATGCCCCATGCTACACCATCTGTATGGAAGACTCCTGGCATGAAAACTCTATTCTCTCCTGCATATTAGTAGTATCTCTATAGCTTCCAGCATTAACCTGATCCTTTGCCATCCAATATTTTTATCAATGACTTGGGCAAAGACTCATGATGTTTACAGATGACATGAAGCTGGGAGGGATCGTTGACAGACTCAGTATTCAAAAAAGATCTTGACAGACTAAAGTTTTGGGCTGAATCTTAGATGAAACTCAGTAGGAATAAATATGAACTCATACTTGGACATTAAAACTTCATAGATAAATGAGGAGGTGTAACCGGACAGCAATAGTCCTGAAAAAAATACAGGGGTTTTAACGGGTTGCAAATTCAATGAGTCAGTGATATGACAGGCAAAAATGTTAATGAGATCTTGGGCTCCATTAAAAGGGTCACAATTTTCAGGAAGAAGGTAGAAATAGTTCCCACATGAGAACATGGAATATTGCATTCCCGTTCAGGCACCGTAGTTAAAGAAGGTTACTGACAAACTAGACAAGTTTAGTGTGAAGAAAAGAAGGCTCACAGGAGACGTGATAGCATTTCTTGAGGGTTTGAAAGGCTATTATATGAAGACAGGACTTGCTTGTTCTTTTTGGTTTCAGAAGCAAAGGGTACAAGTTGCAAGATGCTAGATTTAATCTTAGATTTAGGAACAGTTAGAGCTGTCCCCAATTACAAAGATCAGCCTTTAAGTGGTGGTAGATTCTCCTTCCTGAGAGAACTTTGAGCAGTCTGAGTGACCACTCATCATCCTAGTATGTTATGGTGGGATGTCCTTTGTGTTTGGAATAGATAGCTGCTGAGATCCCTTCTAACTCTCAAATTCTGTGTACACAAAGCATTTTCGATTCTCTTTTGAAGGATATACCCTTGCTTTAATTTTCTTGCTGTAATATCTTAATCTCTTTATATCTGTAATATCTTTAAAAAGGAAAAAAAAAGAATTGCTGTGGCTTCTATAGTTTCACCCTCCTAATCAGTGGTCACATTGGGACAGTAGTTCTCAAACTTTTTTTGATCCAAGGACTCAAACCCATGGATCATCCACTTAATTCATCTGAATTGTCCCCACAAACATCTCCTCTCTCATCACCCACCAAAGTCATCAAAAGTCTTTGACTGAATGATGCTTTTTTAAAATTAGATGTCTGAAAATGAGATGATGACTAATTAATGAAACGTATATATATAAAAAACATGGGAATCAGGGAAGCTCCCCTGATTTGCTGGATGGAGGCTACTTCAATGAAAGTTGACATGTGAATATTTATTTGCTCCAGGAGGAAAATCCTGTACTCTGGCTCTTGGGCTGAAGGATTTTGGTCATTCTTTATTGGTGCCTTGAACTGTGGAATGCTGGAGATTAAGGCGGAAAGAACCACCCACTCAGTAGGTGATAAGAACTGAGGAAAAGCAACTTCCTCTCTCTTTCTTAGAACATGTATCATCTGGGACTCAAGGCAATCTATCCTTTAAACTTCCACAACAGCAAGGAGAGGATTTCTCTCTTACCCATCCTCCATCAGCTACCATGGTTATGTGCATAAAGAAAGTTGCCCATAAGCTTGAGAATGGACCTCAAATACCTGGCTATCTCTGATTTTTTTTTTTTCTTTTCCCTAAGCATGGTTGTTCATACAGTTATAAGGGTGAGGGTGATTGATTTACTCAATTAAGTCATTCCATTTCAATATTAGGTGGCACAGGGGGTAGAGAGCACTGGATTTGGAATCAGAAAGACTCATCTTTCTGAGTTAAAATCCAGCTTCAGACATTTGTTAGCCATGTGACCATGAGCAAGCTACTTAACCTAGTTTGCCTTAGTTTCCTAATCTATAAAATGAATTGGAGATGGAAATGGCAGACCACTCCAGTATCTTTTCAAAGAAAACTCCAGATGAGGTCCTAAAGAGTCAGATACAAGTGAAACACTAAACAACAACAAACCCTACTTAAAGTAAGTAACCTGGGGCCTTAACTAGATAAAATCAATCAATATCAAGCCTAGATTTAATCTCAATTAATCATAGACTTTAGACTAAATGGAAAAGGTTCTTGGAAATTTAGGGCACAGAAATCTTACTCAATAGGCTGAGACAATTTGGTCATGCCCTAGAATTTATTTATGAAATATCAACCAGGTCATCTATAAATTATCAACTCAAGTAATTTAAGAGGTTGGATCAAATGTATCATTCCTGTAAATCCCTTCAGGGAAAACAATCTAGTGGGGAAAAGAACTCTTGGCTTTAGCCTTTGTCTTTGTCTGTCTTCTCCCTTCACCCCTATTTTTGATCAGAGGAGAAACTTATAATCTTCCAAGTCCAAAAGAGGTTGGATTTCCCATCTTTTTTTTATCAGCATCCAGGAAGCAATCCAGATCAACTGATGGCAATATCTGTTTTGGAAGCCTGAAAAGAATCAACATGAATTTGTGGTTCTACAAGGAGTTCAGAAAAGAGACTATATCATGTCTAAGGGAAACTTCTTGAGCACCCCAAAAGTGGAAGGAAAGGACTTCCAGCAACTAGTAGTTGGTATATGTGTTCTCTAAGCTTGAATCCTCTTTCCTCTAGATGCTGAATGTACTTGTAGGAAAGTCTCACGGACTTTTGGGAGAATGTTTTGTACCAATTGTTCTTGTTGCATCACCCCAATGAATAAATCTTTCTAAAAACTACTTAAAACTGGATGACTTCACTGATAATTTTGTAGGTTAAGGGGAGAAGCACACTGGTGAGGATTCAAGCTGATAGCATTAAAGAATCAATCTGACTCACCAGAAGTACCTTAAGAATAGTAAAGGAGAGATTCAATCCTCCTTTTCACGTCCTTGTAAAATGTGTCTTGAAAGTAGAAGTTGGGATAAAGATTTTTGGAATTTATTTAGCCTATATTGTGATTGAGTGATTCTAGCCACAGTGTAGCCACTCTTTAGCTCAGAAGGTCAGGGATTTCTTCTCCTTCTCCATCTTTGCAAAGCAATTGGAGTTGAGTGATTTGCTCAAGGTCACACAACTAGGAAGTGTTAAGTGTCTCAGACACTTCAATTTGAACTCAGGTCCTCCAAACTCCAGTGTTCTATTCACTCCTCCATCTAGCTGCCCCACCAAGGATTTACTAGTTTTTAGAGAGAAAAATGAATAGCCCAAAACTAAAACCCAAGTCATGCTCCAGCTTTCCCGAAGATCTGGGCTTCTAAATTGTGTAGGCAGTATATCTTAGAAGTGAAAGTGAAATAGTTGTTTGTTAGCTTCACAATATAAATATTTGATAAAATGTACTTTAAATCTCTTGATCATTTCTTTTATGGTAGAGGAAATAAATAGCTGTCCCATAATTGGGATCTACTATTTTTTATAGTGAATTTTTTTTTTTTTAGGAGAGATTCCATCAATCCCTTTTAGAGGGAATCTAGACATGAACTAAGCTGTATTGTTTGATATAAAGTTGGAGGCCATTATGGGAAAGGAGGGTGGGGCTCCCATGGGTTGTAGGTGTTATCTCATAGATAAATCACTAATTTATGCTTATAATATAATGAATAAATTGGGAAAGCTGGGAAAGATGGTACATCTCATTGCATTAGCCAGGTAACAGTGTTATTAGAAAGATAGACTTTGGGGCAGCTGGGTTCTGTAGTGGATAGAGCACCAGCCCTGAAATCAGGAGGACCTGAGTTCAACTCTTGACCTCAAAAACTTAACACTTCCTAGCTGTGTGACCCTGGGCAAGTCACTTAACCCCAATTGCCTCAGCTAAAAAGAAAGAAAGAAAGAAAGAAAGAAAGAAAGAAAGAAAGAAAGAAAGAAAGAAAGAAAGAAAGAAAGAAAGAAAGAAAGAAAGAAAGAAAGACAGACTTGGGGGCAAGAAATTCCAAATTGCAATCCTGTCTCAGACACTTCCTGAGACAGATATATGATCCTGAATGGTACTTTGGTTTACTCAGTCTCAATTTCTTCATCTGTAAAATGGCACTAATAATTAACACCTATGTCACAGAATGAGGTCCAAATGAAATAATCTATGTAAAGCGCTCGGCAAACCTTAAAATGTTAGCTATTAATATTGTGGCTCTCATTGTCTTTTTTATTAGTATCATTATGGATGAGAAAAGGAACCAAACTCTCAACTTTTGATCATATTACAAGGAGGAAAAAATTAATACTCTAAGAAACCCAGCCCACGGGATCCTCTCGAAGATCTACACCACGTCTCCCACATTGACTTGGATTTTTTTTTTTTTCACTCCCCCTCAAGGACTCCTGACCACAGAATTACAGAGGAAGAGAAGAAAAGGCAAAAACATCGAGTCCAACTTCAGATTCTTGTGTGGATGCAAATTCCCTCCGTGTGCCACGCCCTCCTGAGGAATTAAAACCCAGGGAATGCCAGCCAGCCAGCTGGCGGACTCCAGGGCATTTCATCTAAGCCCGCTGATTATGGAGTCATGGGCAGGTATTTGCTAATGCAACTATGAAATTCCCTATTATTTGCCTTTCAAAAAGGATCTGTTAGCCACTCTTTCCTCTCTCCCTGGACTCCAAAAGCATAGATCACATTTTAAAGACACAATACACACGCGGGCTGGCAGAGTACCATAATGCATGCGATATTCTGTTATTCCGAATGTACCCAAGCCCTATACACTCAATTCCCCACTAGGCAAATAGAAGCAGGGGGAGCTCTCCTTGAGCCGCTCTACAAAGGGGCTCAGTGTGCAGGAAAACAGTTCCTGGAATGGTGAAATAATTCATCTGTAAACGGATCCCACATCACTTTCACAGCGGCCACAGCAGCAGAAGCTGGAGCCAGACAAGAAGCCGGGGAAGAGACTTCCCTAGAAGCCAGCCAGGAAGGCCAGCCACAGGCAGAGACGCTGGTACAGAAGGCGCATTCCAGTGGTTGGCATCTGGGCCGAGCAGCTGCCAAGCACACCCAGTGTGTGGCCATGGGTGTTGGCTCCGCTGTGAGAACAGGCTGAGGAGGCAGCCAAGGAACCGGGGACCGGAGGAGGAGCTGGCGCCGGGTCGATGCAGACGGGGCGCTTGCGTGCCAGTTGGCTCTACGGGCAGAACGCTCTTCACAGAGGGGCAACGTTCGGATGGAGAGAGGGCCGTTCGGTGTGCCCGGGCTCACACGTGGCTGCTTTTAGGCACGGTGCGGCGTCTCTCTGTGGGGACGTGGGCTGGCTTGGCATCTTGGGGCGCCGCTCCCGAGGTAATAAAAAAGAAGCGTTTTGTGTTTATGGACCGCGGTCCTACATGTTTATGGGCCAGGTGAAAGGGAAACCCCAGCGCCACCTTACTTGGAGTTGCCCCACGAGGAATCGGTTTTTTTTTTCCCCTTTTTGAAAAAGCTTTAATTGAACATTTCAGGATTTTGCTCTTCTGAGAAGGAATCCTTCTGGCGAATGCCATCTTTCCGACCTGACAATGTCCATTAGAATTTCAAAGCCTGATTTTTCCCATGGGGAAGCTTCAGAAATCAGAAAACTTTGAAGTTTGCTGAGGACGAGGTCTGTCGGGCATTTACTATTGATTCAGCTTTAAATTTTGCTTCATTTGAAAGCTAGTCTGGTAAAGTTAACAAAAAAAAGTCCCCGATTCTCCTAGGCCTACTTGACATCATCATACGAGACCCTGCTGGAAGCACCATTAAAATGGCAGCTCCCACTGAGAAAGAGACAATAACCCCCTTAACTGAATGGAGATGCTGAAACAGTGATAGATTCTTAGAACTGCCTTTTTTTTTTTTTTTAATCCATTAAAAAAAAAAAAAAAAAAACCTTTACCTCTGTATTGACTGAGAGGGAATATTTATTTAGCTTTTTACACTGTGGGAAACAGGAGCTCTCCCATATAAGGAGACCCAGACCGCCTTTAACAGAAGAGAGAAATCTGAAGCTGTAACACAGCCCAGCAAATTCATCCTTACAGCTAAGTGGAAGGAATGCCTCCGTTGTGAATATCTTAATTGGGATGTGGCTGAGATAGGTTTTTAAATCCCACCTCCCGCAGGAAGCTTTTCCAGACTGAGTGGGTGGGGTAAGAAGACACAATTTTTTGCTCAAAATTCTCTGTGGCAACCGACCTTCTCCATGATTCTGACTTCATGTTTATTAAACTTAAATACATATACAGAAATGCACGCACATGCCAACCCAATGGGAGTATTTACCGTGATAAACAACTTACCACGTACAGAAAGCTCATCATGAAAAGCATGTGTTCCATTTTATAGAGTGTGGGCTTGTGCAGAATGTGCATTTCTCCACGTGGAGAGGCTGAGAACTTTTGCTGCTACAGAACGGAAGTGTCTCAGAGAGACTGTTGGGGAAAAACTGTATGTGGTTCTAGTCTGCTAACCCCATGGTTAAGAAAAGCTCATTTTGATTGGCTTGGATGGTTTCTTGCCATATGAAGAGGAACTACCTTCTGAGGCATTCTGGGTATTCGCCAGACCCGGACCCCCCAACAGTTGGGGTGGATTTGGCAAATATATATATATATATATATATATATATATATATATATATATATATATATATATATATATATATATATATATATATATATATGATACACTGGGTCATGTTGCTGTAGAATATACACACCCTAATTTCCCTTTTCAAAACATTCTATGTTTGTTAATGTCACTCTTATACTGTCCCTGATGGATATAGTGGGCAGCTAGGTGGCACAGTGGATAGAATGCCAGGTCTGGATTCAGGAAGACCTGAGTCTTAGACACTAACTAGCTTATGAGACCCATTTTGCCTCAGTCTCTTTATCTGTAAAATGAGCTGAAGGAGGAAATGACAAACTATTCCAGTATCTTTGTCAAGAAAGCCCCAAATGGGTCACAGAGAATCAAACATGACAGAAAAATGACTCACAAAGCTCAGTACGGTGGTTAGTGAGACTCTGACTTCCCTTGTTCTAGACACTTCAGGTCCAGAGAGGGCATGAGTCCTTTGGATGGCAGCATCACTTGTTGACTCATAACGGATTTCTACTAGAATACTTTAAACTAATGACACTTGAAGTGGTATTGAGTCATGATTCTCTCCTAACTGGGAACCCAGGTCTTCCTATTCCTGAGCCCATGTTCTCTCCATTGTGCCATGGTGTCTTCCACGATCTAGTATTCACAATCCTTTGGATTTAGTATAATAACCACATTTATGTAGTGCCTACCCTGTGCCAGACACAATGCTAAGTGCTTTACTGGTATTTTTATGAGCCTCAGAATATTCCTGTGAAAAAAGTGTCATTATGTTCCCCATTTTACAGTGGAGGAAATGAAAGCAATTAGGGTTAAGTGACTTGCCCAGGTTAAGTAAATGTCTCAGGCAGGATTTGCCCTAAGGTTTTCCTGCACCAGACCTTGTGCTCTATCCACTGAGTCACCCAGCTGCTACCTGCTGTATTAAAATCTGAAGCTCATTTTTACAAAGCTTTTGTAAAACTTTGGGAAATAGCTTTTTGAAATTTAGATATATTGCATCTTCAACATTTTGCTGACCTATTCTCTAAGAAATTCTATGGAAAAAAGAAATGAGTTCCTTAGGCTTCCCTTTCTCTTGGCTATGAGTGATTACCATTTCTCTTTCTATGTGCTCACAATGAGATACTAAGGGAGGGAAGAAGGGGAATAATTGAACCAAAGTGCCTGATTATTCCATAAATCCCTTAAATTTGTCTTTGAAATGCAGCAAATACCCCCCCCAATGATTTGCCTTTGTAATTATATTTAGATCATGCTAGTTTCCAAACAGGTTTGGAGTTGTGGGTTCATGGATATAGATAAAAAAGTCTCTAGGGAGCCATATAGACTATATTTCTCATGTTTCAGATGAGGAAACTGAGTCCAATAGAGATCAAGAGTTTTGGTCAATTTCATACAGATAATAAATAGCAGGACAGATTTGAATCTTGGATTCAGGGGCTTGGATTATAATTGTTGTTCAGTGTCTGACTGTGACCCCATTTGAGGCTTTCTTTGCAAAGTAGTTTGCCATTTCCTTCTCCAGATCTTTTTACAAATGAAGAAACTGAGGCAAAGAGATTAAGTGACTTGCCTGGGATCACATTACTAGGAAGTGTCTGAGGCTGGATTTATGAATCTTCCTGAATACAGGCCCAGCATTCTGTGCACTGTGGTGCTATCTAGCTTCCATGACATCTAGAGACAGAGCCATTTCAATACTCCCTCTCCATTCTTAGGGAATAAATGGAGAAATTAATCTGTTGGGGAGCAGTAACAAGCCAGCCTAGGATGGTATTATGGACGAATGGGAAATTTACCAAGTGAGTAATGCACATCATTGAAAATTGGCTGTTTCTTTTTGCAGTGGCAAGAAATTGGAAACTGAGTGGATGCCCATCAGTTGTAGATTGGCTGAATAAGTTATGGTATACGAATGTTCTTTTAGAAACATCAGCAGGCTGCTTTCAAAAAGGCTCAGAGAATATTACCTGAACTGATGCTAAGTGAAATGAGTAGAACTAAGAAATCATTGTACACAGTAACGACAAGATTATGTGATGATCAATTGAGATGGACTTGGTTCTTTTCAACAATGAGGTAATTCAGGACAACTCCAGTAGACTTGCGATGGAGAGAGCCATCTACATCCAGAAAGAGAGCGATGGGGACCAAATGTGGATCACAACATAGTATTTCCACCATTGTTGTAATTTGCTTGCTTTTTTTTTCTTTCTCATTTTTTTCCTTTTTTGATCTGATTTTTCTTGTGCAGCACGATAAATGTGGAAATATGGTTAAAAAAAGAAAATTGGTTGTTTCATAAATATTTGTACTTTAATGCTTCTTTTCTTTTTCTTTTCTTCTCTTCTTCTTTTCTTCTTCTCCTGTTTTCTTCTCTTCTTGTTCTTCTTGTTCTTGTTCTTGTTCTTCTTCTTGTTCTTTTTCTTCTTCTTCTTTACCTATACACAATTTCTTTACAGTGAGCATATCGACACCATCTCCATCAATTCAGGGACTTTAAGAAGCCCTTGCTGACATTCCTAAGGCAGGGAAGTGAAATCCTTTCCTGACTTATCTAGGTTAGAGACTCTTGGGGCTTCTCACCTGTGATTCGTGGTGTCTTTTGGGAAGACAGAGGCAGGAAGGTGAAGGATTAGGGAAAGTTGCTATTGCTTAGATCTGGTAGATACAGAATGAGGTGCATAGTGGGGGATACACCTATCACCCCAGTCTCCTTAACAAGTTCATAGAGGCAATTAGGTGAGGAAGTAGATAGAGTGTTAGACCTGAAGTTGGGAAGATCTGAGTTGAAATCTGGCCTTAGCCATGCAGAGTTGTTGTGAGGATCAAATAAAAGAAAAATTATAAAGTGCTTAGCACAGTGCCTAGTACACAGTAGGTACTTAATACATGCATGTCCCTTTCCCTTCCTTGAATTACATGTAAATATGTATGTATATGTGTACATTGTAGAGAGGCACCCAAGCAGTTCCATTAAATCAGCTAGTCATCAATGTATACTAGACATGAAGAAGTCCTTAATTTAAAAGGAATAAAGTGCTTTGAAGCTGGCTAGTGGAACAGTTAATAGAGCCCCAAGCCTGGAATCAGGAAGATCTGAATTCAAATCTAACCTCAGACACTACCTGTGTGACTCTGGGCAAGTCATTTAACTCTGTTTGCCTCAGTTTCCTCATCTGTAAGATGAGATGGAGAAAAAAATGGCAAACCACTCCAGAACTTTGTCAAGAAAACCCCAATTGGGGTCACAAGGAGACCATTGTCTTGGAAATGATTGAATAACAATTAGAAGTGCTTTAATCATTGGATGCATACAGATGATGTCACACGCAAAAATATTCTTGTGATTTACAGTGAGGAAAAGACTGGATTGGAAGTTAGGGGGATCTGGGTTCCAAATCACACCTCTTTTGTATACTATCTGTATAACTTCAGACAAAGCATTTACACTTTCTGTGCCTCAATTTCTCTATCTGTAAAATGAGGTCAGACTAATGTCCCTTTCAACGCTAAGACTTTGAGCCTGCCAGTAGCTGTGAAGATAAATTCCAACACCCATGTTGGGTAGGTAAGGGACCCAGTAGTAACTTTTTATCATAAGGGAGAGGCGGCATTCTGGAGTTTCTGGTGATGTCAGAAATCAAACTATCATAGTCAGAGATCTACTGGAAACAGATGATTAAACTCCTTGATCATCAAGTCAGTAGAATGATGAGACTGGTGTCCTCTGTGTATATTTTCATTCCCATTTCTATCTCTCAGTCATATCTGTCATACAGAGTCCAAGAAAGAAACTTAGAAAGGTTGATGACCCAGCAGAAGGATAGACGCAGCCTAGTCTTTGCTGAGTGTTACAACGTCCCCTTGCCTTTGTTTCTCGACTTCCAGGCTTCCAGCAGAGTCAGAATGCGGTTGTGTCTCTCATGGGGAAATATCATTTCTAAACTGGAAACTTCTCAGCCCGAGGGACATTTGCAACCAGGAATCCCTAGCTAGCAGCTTATTAAATAAACACCACCAGAGTTCTTGGCTTATCACATTCTTTTCTCAGACTTTCCTCCTTTCAAAATATACAAATAGGAAAGAATGTTGATTTGATTCATTTTGCTATTTGCCAACTGAAATTGTGACTCGTCATGGGAGAGTGCTGAGGGAGTTATTTGCAAGGTTCATAATAATAGCAATAACTGGTATTCATATAGTCCTTCAAAGTTTGCAAAATGCTTTACAAAAGTCATTTGATGTTCAACAACTTTTTGCGGTAGGCATTATCAGTATTATTATCTTTATCATTATTGCTTCTATTCTACTGGAGGAAACTGAGAGAGAGAGAAATTAACTGACTCGCCCATGGTCACACAGCTTATAAGTATCTGGGGCATCATTTGAACCCAGGTCTTTAAAAATGTTTATTTATTTATTTTTATTTTTTTTTTAATAAAGCTTTTTATTTTCAAAACAGATGCATGGATAATTTGACAACACTGACTTTTGCATGGCCTTGTGTTTCAGATTTTCTCCTCCTTCCCACTACCCCCTATCCTAGATGGTAAACAATCCAATACATATTAAACATGTTAAAATATATGTTAAATCCAATATGTGTAAACATATTTATACAATTCTCTTGCTGCACGAGAGAAATCAGATCAAAAAAAGAAAGTAAATGAGTAAAAAAAAAAAATGCAAGAGAATAAAAAGAGTGAGAATGCTATGTTGTGATCCACACTAAGTTCCCACAATCCTCTCTCTGGGTGTAGATAACTTTCTTCATCACAAAATTATTGAAACTGGCATCAATCATTTCGTTGTTGAAAAGAGTCACGTTCATCAGAATTGATACTATATCAACCCCATCTCGGCCAATTCAGGGAATTTAAGAAGCCCTTGTTGACATTCCTAAGGCAGGGAAGTGAAATCCTTTCCTGACTTATCTAGATTAGAGACTCTTGGGGATTCTCACCTGTGATTCCTGATATCTTATGGAAGACAGAGGCAGGAAGGTGAATAATACTGATGTTGTCATGTACAATGATCTCCTAGTTCTGCTCATTTCATTTAGTATCAGTTCATATAAGACTCTCCAGGCCTCTCTAAAATCATCCTCCAGATTTTTTTTAACTTCAGGCCCAACACTCTATCAACTAAACCACCTGCTTTTTTAAGGTTAATAAATATTTCTGTGCTTTCCCTAAAAGGGAATTTCCCAACTTTTTGCATCCAAAAAGTGAAGAATTCCTGGGCTAGATTTTGGAAGAAATTTCTTCCAACTCTTTGAATGTTGTGATTCCTTTCCCATCTTCCTGCAGGACCACAGTTTTAATCAGCCCAGACAGAAGAGATTATGTCCTATTTTGAAAGACAGAGAAGTACATTCCACAATTTCCCTCAGTGACTATTGGCTTGTATAATGACGCTTCCTGTTAGGAAATATTTCCTTCTATCTAACCTGAATACCTCATGTTACAGAATAAGTCCCTTAACTCTTGTTTGATCCTCAGCTAAGATTTTCAACAGCTGGGTCAGAATTCTCCAAATATAAATGAAATATTACATGTAGGTAGAAGGGAACAGCATTGTGGATTGCTGCTGTTGTTCAGTCATGTCCAGAACGGTGACCCTATTTGGAGTCTTTTTAGCAAAAATCCCGGAGAAGTTTGCTGTTTCCTTCTCCAACACATTTTACAGATGAGGAAACTGAGGCAACTGGGGTAAAGTAACTTGCCACAACTGGGAAGTGTCTGACACCACATTGAAATTCTTAAGCCTGCATTCAGTGCACTCTTACTAATGCTGCCACATTGTAGATAATCCAGTTCAACCTAAATCTCTTCCGTTTGGCTTTGCAAGAATCAAATTTTGGAGCTGGAATGGGTCTTAGAAGTCACACCCAGTCCAATTCTCTTAGATGCCCAGAGTGATTATAAAACTATGACAGCTCTCAGTCTTCCAGAGGAGAAAATTCAAGCCCAAAAGAATATGTTTTGTGTTTAGATACCCTACATCTACAAAATATTTAAGAGTGTTTCCTGAGTGAAGTAATTTGTCTAAAATCTCCCAGGGAATGAGTAGCAGGATCAGGATTTGAATCCTTGTCCAGTGGTTTCAATTCCAGGGTTCTCTGCACTGAAGCCCTATACCAATAGATCCAAGGTTGTCCCTAATATCTAGACCTGGGTCTACAATTTGACTCGTGATTCCCACTGATCTGTCCAGTGAATGAGGATTCATCTCGAAGTTACTTTCATGATTTTGGTGTTTTGTTTGTTTACCAGTGTCATGTAGAAGAACTTCTTCCAACTTTTCATTTGGGCTGCTCTCTCTCCTAGGGCAGCTAGGAGGTCTTATCTTCATAAATTCAAATCCAGCCTCAGACACTTACTAGCTGTGTGACACTGGGCAAGTCACTTAACTTTTTTGCCTCAGTTCCTCAAAATGAGCTGAGAAGGAAATGGCCGACCATTCTGGTATCTTTGCCAATAAAATTCCAAATGGGGCCATGAAAAGTTGAACATGAACACCATGACTGAGCAATACTACTTTCCCTCCATTAAGGAAGGGAACCTGTGATAAAGCCTGAGAAAGAATCTGCAAGAGATTGGGAAGACAGCATCCTTATAAAAGGGGACAAGGAACAGGTTTTTTAAAAGTAATAATAATGTTATATATGATTACTTCTGCTCTATGAAAGATTAATATTTGGGAAAGAGAGAGAAGCTGCTATTCTTCCTCTCCACTGAAGTCTGAAGTGGAGGAAATGAGATTAAGCTGTACCAGGAGGGATTTAGATTAGATATGAGGAAGAACTTCCTGACTGGGGTAGCTATGCAATACTGAGACAGGCTGCCCAGGAAGGTTTAGGATGTCTTTCTTTGAGATCTTTAAAAGCAGGGTAGATTGCCATATGTTTGCTTGAGTTACAATGTCCACTGGAGACGGGGGATAGGTTACATGATTTGCCAACATTCTTTCCAATCCCAGATTTCAATGGTTTGATAAAAAAAACAAAACAAAAACAAAAAAAAAAAAACATGGCATAGTGTTGGGATAGAAATTGAAGATTTAGGATAGGAGGTGAGAGTGGGGAAACAAGCTAATAGAGAGTTCCTTCATTTGGTTTTTACAACAGCCATAGCAACCACCACCATCTCTATAAAGGCAAAACAGCAACAACAATGTTGTATATATGTTGGGAAGGAGACATGACAGGTGTCTAATGATGAATTATTGTCACATACGATGTTCAGCGAACTCTTCCACAATTCAGTGGTTCTCAAAATATGGTCCAGATAATCCTTAGGGTCCCTTTCAGAGGATCTGCAAATTCAAAATTTGTTTTTATTTCTATTATGGTAAATATCTATAAATATAACTCACATAAACAAGAACTCTTTGGATCTATCCTCAATAATTTTTAATAGTATAAAAATACTGGAATGAAATAGTGTAAAGAAAAAGACTGAAAGTTTGAGAACCACGATTGTAGTTCACCAGTAAAGACTGGGGGTGGGGTGGGGTGGGGTGGGGTGGTGGAAGTTAATGCTTAAAGAAGACAAGGATGAAAAATGTTAAGAGATGCTGACACCTAGTGGAGATGGATTGCTTCTTCATTTCAAATCGACAAACGTTTATAAAATATTTACTATGGGCCATTGTGTGGGGGAAATAGAACTAAAAAGAAGAAAAAAAAATCACACAGTCCCTACCCTCCAGGGATTTACACTTCATTGGGAGATATCCCAATTGTAAACATAAAGCAAAGTAAAACGTGATAGAGTGATCAAGGCAAAACACTCTAGCAAAATTTTAAAAGGGAGAGATTTTTCAGCAGAGGAAGTAACTTCCACACTCCTTGTTGGAAGATAAGGATTTTGCAAGGAAGTGGTGAGAGCCATATAAAGTTAAGATGCTGAGGATCACAAGATAATGGAGGGTTCCCATTAAAATAAGAATAACAATAATAGCATTTGTAAAAGTGGTTAAGATTCATAAGATGCTTTATAAGTATCTCATTTGACACTTGGGGGTTATACTTTATATTGTATTTGGAGGATATTTTCAATTATGGATAAGTATCGCACAGAACAAGAAAGTAAGACTATGATTAGCCTTGGTAAGATCGAAGATTCAGTCAATGTTGAAATGTCACACTACTTCTAGCTTCCAAGCCAAAGTTGGTGACTTGTTATAGCTTACATTGCCCCACCGTTTGTCTTCCTATCACTTTTGGGCCATCTGCAATTTTGATTCTACAGCAACAATTCTCTGTTCTGGGATTTATATAGTACCATATAATATCAAGACAAGTATTGATGGTCAAATGATGATCAAGATGAGTTTTTGGTATCAGAAACAGCTTCAAATTGTTGAAAATGTTATGTGATTTCCCAAGTGCAATTCAGCCTGCTCTTTTCTTCCTATTCAGTTCTGATTTTCATTTGTGGTCAGTTTTTTTATTTTGTCCAAAAGCCACTCAGTATTGTACTAGCTCCATGAACTGACCATCTTGATGCATATCGTAGTATAGCAATATAGAGAAGAAAAAATTAAGAGTGTGTGGAAAATGGGATTTTTTCATTCATTTAGTTTCTTCTGTCAGTTACTGAGTGTTCGCAGATCCTATTGAAGCATCATGGGGCTTGCTGCAATCAGCACATTGTCATCAACAAACCAAAGTATATGGAGGATCTTTTCTTCTATAGGGCAACTCTCTTCCATTTAGATTGCATTAAGAACAGTGAACACACTTTAGTGACTATGTATGTCTATGTATATACATAGAAATGTGTACACATATATGTGTGTGTGTATATATATGTATATATGTGTGTTTTATAATTTCCTTGATAGAATATTATAATCCTTTAATTATCACTGAACAAAGTCATCACTGGGATTACACCAGTCAAGAAATTTTGGAGTCCTAAGTTTATAAGAAGATTATTTTGACAGCTTAATGGAAGATGAATTGTAGTGAGAGAATTGAGGTAGAATATTTAGTAGACTTGATCACAGCATCTTAAGTTGATCAATCTTGTGAATTCTGAAAGTTTGAAATATACAGAGGGGAGCCCTGTCTGAGCTTGGATTTCATGAGCTAAATATAGAGAGTAGATAACATATTTTAATATATTAAGCAGTATTCAATCCCATCTTTGAGACTGACTTTAGATCCGGTTTGTGGTGGGGAAAACATAAATGTTGACAGACTGAATGCCACATATTGTGCTGCTTGTTGGATAGTAAGTGCGAAATACATTCTGTCTTTCAGTAGACATAAGGAAAATGGCATTGATGTCTTGCGATCTAAAAAAAAAATCAAGGAATCAGAAAACTAGTAAATTTAGCGTACATTGGAGTCCAAAAGGTATGATTTGACAGTATGCTTTCCAGAGATGTACACACTGGGAATGAAGTTGATCCAAGCATCCATCACCAAAGCTAACTCAGAGTTTGGGAGGCTTTGAATGAAAGTATGGGAGAGAAGATGTATTAGGTTGCCTAGGAAACTCAAAGTTACAGTCATTCTGCTGTTGTATGTCTGGGAAAGCTGGACATGGGCCATGGCAGGAAATCGAATTGCTTCCATATGAATTGTCTTAGGAAGGTTTTGAAGATCACCCGACAGGATCCTGGATACTGAGGTCCTTTTTTGAACTGAACTATCAAGAATTCAAGCTGTACTGTGGAGAGCGGAACTCTGATGGGCCAACCACATTGATCAAATGCCAAATCTATGTTGATCTAAAGATTATTTTATGGAGAATTCACACAAGGTAAATGTTCACATGGAGGGCAGAAGAAATAATATAAGGACGCTCTCAAGATTTCTCTGAAGAACGTTAGCATTAATTGTGATCCTTGAAAGACACTGGCACAGGACCACCCAGCATTGTGTGACTACCCTAAAAAAGGATTTGTGCTCCAGAAGCAAAACAGACTTACAGTAGCTCAGAAGAAACAGGAGATGCAGAAATTTTGAGACACTGACCCTCCAAATGTTCACATGGACTATTTGTACCCAATGTGTGGTACAACTTCTGAGCTTCTATTAGTCTGATCAGCTGCAGGTGGACACACTGGTCTTTGACCGCTGATATAGTGATGTCATTTGGGTTCTCTTTGAGCATGAAGGACAACAGCCAGATAAATTTGTTTTTCAAAAATATTTTGATAGCTGTATTTCAATATAACTGATTTCTGTTAATTTGATATATTTTATGGGTTTCAAAATGTTATTTTCAGAAGGGGTTTAAAGGCTTCACTAGAGGGAGCCATAATATTTTTCTCCTTTTTTTTCCTGAGGCAAATTGGGCAAATCGTGACTTGCCCAGGGTCACATGGCTAGGAAGTATTAAGTGTCTGAGGTCAGATTTGAACTCAAGTCCTCATGACTTCAGGACTGGTGCTCTATCCACTGCACCACCCAGCTGCCCCAAGAGCCATGATATTTTTAAAAAGCAGTTAAGAGACCCCATTCTGAAGTATTATTGCTTTTGGTTCCTTGTACTTAGTAAAGAGATCAAAATTTTTTAAATTTTATTTTGGAGATCAAGTTTTTATTGGTTGAGGTCATTTCTGGGCTCTTTGTATCTTTTTGCTGTGATAATTAATCAAATTGGCTAAACTTCAATAAGAAATGTTGGCATATGACCGTAATCCCCACTACTGGGGCAGCCTAAGGATGTTGTATTGCTTGAACCTAGGTTTACTGAATTGTAGTACACTATGTCCGGCACCAGGATGATGATTCAGCAGATTCATCCCTCTGCCTAAGGAAGGGCAAACTGGCTCAATATGGAAACAGTTTCAAAAAAGGGAAGAGAAGGGAAAGAGAGAGGACAGCGGAAGAGAGAGAAGGGAAGCAATCGTGATGATTAAAATGAATACTTTAACCTTTTATCCTTTTCCCATTTTTAAGTGCCAGGTATTCCAGATTTGGGATTGTCATTTTCTGATATTTATCTGTTCTTATAATTTTATATTGATTCTGATCATTCTAACTCAGACATCAATCCTCTCCACATTGTAAATTTCATTTTTGTGATGTTGTTTGACAATACCCAATTTCCTCCAACTCTCTTCTTGAATAAAACGTTAATGGTTTCTAGAATTCAAATTTCTAATTCATTTATCAGATTTTTTCTTCTTTCATTTTTTAATACCGAATCATGTGTTTCATATTTTTTAATGTATTTTTTCACCATCCACTCCTCTGCCTGACTTTGCTTTTCAGTTTTAAGATATTACTTGGTTAGACTATCTTGCCAATTATCTCAGATACTAAACTGAATACTTTACAAAATAGCACTTGTGGGACATGTAAAGTGAATGGCAAAGAGTCACATTTATAGGTTTACATATCATTTTCTCCAATAGAATGAAAGCTCTTTGGGAGTTGTTCAGTTGTTTTATAATCTCCATTTGAGGTTTTCTTGGCAGATACTGGAATAGTTTATCATTTTATAGACGAGGAAGCTGAGGCAAATAGGGTTAAATGATGTAATCACACAGCTGGTAAGTGTCCAAAACCTAATTTGAACTCAGGAAGAAGAGTCTTTCTGACTCTAGCTCCAATGTTCTATCCATTGAGCCACCTAACTGTCCCCTTTGGCAGGAGGACTATTTAATTATTGTCTTCATATCTCCAGTACCCAGCAAAGAGCCTGGCTACAAGAAGCACTTAATAAATTATTAGTCATTGACTGTATTCTCAGTGCCCAGTATAGATCCTGGCATATAATAGGCACTTGTTAAATGTTTATATAAATGTAATTATAATCGCAATTGCTTAATGTATTTTACTGAAGAGCCAGATCCTTCACAGTCAACAAGAATTAATTAAGTGCTTATTAAGTGCCCAGTCAGAAGCAGCTAGATGGCTCAGTGGAGTGGCCTGAGTGCCAATCCAGTTTCAGACCCTCATTAGCTGTGTGATCCTAGGTAAACCACTTAATCTCTGTTTATCTAATCCACTGGGGAAGGAAATGGCAAAGCATTCCAGAGTCTTTAATAAGAGAACCCTTCTCTTATTAAGAGGCCACAGAGTTAGACATGGCTGACCCACTGAACAACAAATGTGTGTGAGATTATACAGTATCAATGGAAGGTTATCTCAGAAGGAAGAAATTTAGTAGTTTGGATGACCCGGAAAGGTTTCCTTCAGAAGGTGAGATTTCAGTCAAATCTTCATTGTTGATCAACTAGCATTTATTAAGCATGTACTTCGTAAGTGCTGAGGATACAAAGAAAGGCAAAAACAAAAAAATCCCTGCTCTCTAGGATGCCATAGATGCTCACAGGTGATTTCCACGTTCAGTTTGACTAAGGATGTTGTGCTAAAAGGACCTCCTTCTAGTGGGAGCAGCCAGCTAACGCTTGGGACCCTGTGCATATTTCATCACCAGCAGAGAGCACTGAAGACTCCTCTGTAGGGAATCCCATCCTGCCAGTGCTGTGCACAGGACACATAGCAGATGTGCAATAAACGCTTATTGACAGATTGGTGGTGATAGTGGTAACAGGGTCTGGAAGGGAGGAGAAGGGAGAAATGCGACCAAAGACAAAAAAAAAAATCTACTTGGACATTTTCCTGGTTCTTGACAACATGAAATCTTTCCCAGTCCCTTCTCACACTACCAGTGTTCAACTGAATTGTCTTGATGATGCTCTTGGTGAGGGCTTTGAAACATGAAAGGCAACCATCTCAGAAGAATGGGGATTGTTTGAGCATGGGTTTGTGTATGATTATCTCCAGACTTTTCACTGCTGTCCCAGGTATCCAAAATGCTCTCTGCTGGTGACTTCTCAGCTCACATCCCATCATCTGCAAAAGACTTTTCCCAATCCCCCTCCATTCTAGTACCTTCCTGCTGAGTGAATTTTCCATTTACACTGTATATCTCTCATTGCCATTTACATCATCTCCCTTATTAGAGTGTGAGGTCCTTAAGGACAGGGATTTTTTGTGCCTTTCTCTGTTTCCCCATTGCTTAACATCATGTTTTGCACAGAGCAGGAGCTTAATAATGCATATTGACTGGTTTGGTTGATTGACATACATTGGTTCCCCTTCTAGTACTGAGTAAATAAGTACTAATCCCAACTAACCACTAGGAGGCAATGTAGGATTTCTCAATGCCGTGGGTTAACAACTATACTTCAAATACTACCTGCAACCAATAAACATTTATTAAGCACCTACTATGTCCCAGCTTAGTGCTGGGGATACAAATTAAAAAATGAGTGTCAGCTTTCAAAGAATTTACTGATAATAGAGGGGCACCAGCCTGTGGGAAGTGATAATTCAGAAAAAGAAATTTGGTCACAGTCACAGGGCAGCAGGTGACTTCCAGTGGCAGCATTAATTTCATTTTAGTTTCCAGAACAAGACTGGGCAGTAAATTGAAAGGGGAAGTGAGAGCAGGGCGTGGCTGAGAATAAGGCAGGCACCAGCAGCAGCCAGGAAAATAGCAGGATGCTCATTGGTGCCCATTGTGAGAAAGCCTTGCTGTTCTGGCGGATGGAAGGATGGGGTATAAAATATAAATATAATGAGGTAGGTGGGTTTTCAGGATAGCCAGGGCACTGGGCTGAAAGTGGATAATACGAAGAGGCTTAAGACATATTTCCTGCCTTTGTGGAATTTCCAGGGTAATTGGAGACATAGGACATAGAACAGAGAAGCATCAAAATCCATAGTTAGAAGGGATCTTATCTCAGGTTATTACTTCAGTGGACCTGGAGTCACTGTGATAATATAGTCAATAACAGTCCAATATCTCAAGGGATGTAATATTCCCCCAATGAACTGCTGCTGTGACTACTTCCCAATTTCGCATGTCAATGAAAATTTTTTCATAAGTATAAAATGTGTAAAAAGATAGTTTTAGGGCATATATACCATTTACTTCATTACCTAAAAGACATGGAGTCCTTGAGATTGTAATTGAGCAACAGTGTTGTTTTAGCTTCTTTTCCTATAATAGTTTCACACCCAAACCAACACACACACACACACACACACACACACACACACACAAACACACACACCTGAAATTAGGGAATCTACCCTTCTTAGGGATCCATATCAAATAAATGTGATGGCATATATAGCCTTGAAAACATGATTTCCGAAAATGGAGCACATTTTATGGTTTGAAAATTGAAAAGGACTTCAAAGATTTTCCAGTCTAGAATTGTCAAATATGCTACAACACTCTCCGAGTGCAACCCAAACCAGTGTAAAATGTAATTAGGGAATATTTGACAAAATAAATAAAAATACACTAAAACCCAGATAATGTTAATTTGTGAATTTTTAAGTCAATATGCTGAATGTAGGTTTCCTTTTGTATAGTTTTTGTTATTGTTGTTGAGTTGCTTTTAGTCATGTTTGACTCTATGACTCTACTGGGAATTTTCTTGGCAAAGATACTGAAGTAATTTGCCATTTGTTCCTCCAACTCACTCTGGTTGGTTGGTTGGTTGTTGTCCTTAGTTGTTGAAGAGGACCAAATTGACATTACTATATTACAATCGAGTTACAATATGTCTGACTGTGGCTGATCAGACCAATGTAGCTCAGAATTCTGCCACAAATCAGACAGAAATTGTCCCTGTGACCATTTGGGTGGGTTTTTCTAATTCTGTGCATCTCATGTTCCTTCAATTCTGCTTTGCTCACTTTATAGATTAATAAACTACTGCTATCCTTCCACATTTGCTACCCTAAACAGCATTTGCCTCTGTTGCCTCAATTTCTGTTTTCGTCTTGATTTTTTAATTGAACTTTGACTTGGTACACTCTTGCCATTCATTATGTATTTTTATAAAGATCACTGATTAGATAAATGAGATGGAGGGATGGGAATTGCTTCATAGATCCTTAAAACTGGAGAGGAGAAAATAATTCCAGTTCATAATTCTGAAAATGCAGTCTGAACAGAAGGGCAGAGACCTTAATAATTAGAGAAACATTAATTGCTCATGAGTAGATAAAACCAATATGATAATAATAACAATACTTTTTACACATTTTTAAATTTTTATGAATGTGTTTTGTTTTTACATTACAAAAACTTATAATCACCATGAGAGGTTTCTTGCAACAAAGTGAACATCAAATAAAACTAATAATACAGTGATCTCATCTGAAAACACAGAAGGCTAGTGCTTCTGGTGTGAGGACTTGATGAACTCTTGTGGAGTTTGCTTATCCAACTTTGGGGTCCATCTACCACCCAACTCTCACTTGTAGTACCAAGAAGCTGTAGCATTAAGCCAAGATGGCAGATGAGCTAAACAAGATTGGAGGTGACCAATAGTCTTCAAGTCCATCAGTGGGTTAGGGGAATGTCTGCTCCAAGCATAGGAAGACTAAAAAAAAGAAAATGTCAAATGTTGGCGGGACTGTGGGAAAACAGGCACACTGATGCATTGTTGGTGGAATTGTGATGCTCCAGAAACTGAAAACTAAGGCTACTCTTATCGACTGAGGAATGATTGAAGAAGTTGTGATATTTGAATGTGATAAATACTATTGTGATGTAGTAAAGTGAGGAAATAGATGATTTCCGAAAGATTCCAAAAGACTTCTTTGAATTGATACAGAGTGAAGTTTCCAGAACCGGGAGAACAATTTATACTCTAACATTCATTTTATCAAAAATGAACAATTTTGAACAATTTTAGAAACTGATGAAGAACTCGTACAGTGACAATATCATTAAACAACTTTGAAAACTTAAGAATTATTCTATAATGCAATGACTGTTGGTGATTCTTGGGAATGGATGATGAAACTTGCTATCCATAACAGAGAGGTGACGGGGGTACCATAAATTCCCCTGATCATAAGAAAGCATGAAAGTCTAGTTAGATTGAGACTTTTTCTGTTACCTCATAGACCATATCTTCTGAGACAAAAAATGAGACCTGGAAGCTAAGTGTTTTTTTTCTGAGTTGCAAATTTATTTATGGAAAAGTCTTACAAAAGTATTAAAGCGATCTGGAGTGGATGCTGTCTTTCAAGTTATTACATACATAATCTCTTTGCCAATATTTTCCCCCCAAATTCCACCTCCTCATTTTTGTCTTTTGTTTTCTAAATATACTATAAACTCCTGCATGGGGAACCTTAAAAAGGAACAGAAAGAGCCAACTATGTGTAAAGCAAATATTATATGTGGTTCTGGGTTACAGGAAAAAAAATGGGCTGCAATCTGAAGAAATGATAATTGTACTGGAGGCCTTTGCAGTCCAGTTAGGGAGCTAGATAGGAGAGCCAATGTGGAGCACCATAAAATGGGCCTGTATTCAATGTATTTAATGGGCTTTGCTACCTCCTAGCTATTGAATCTCAGGCAAATCACTTCCCTACTGATCTTTATTTGCCTTATTTGTAAAGTAAGAGGGTTGGATTAAATGGTTTCTTCACTTTAGCTCTAAATTTTGTGAAAATATACAGGAAAAGCAACTCAAGAAAACCCCAAAGCAGAATATCCCTGCTACTATCTTAGCTATATGCTCTATAAGCTATATATAAAAGATGCAAGCTATTTTAGCTAACTGGGCTATATATCTGGCTGTGACATTTAGGAGCTTTCACAGGCTTGATTTAAATGTTTTTTATATCATAAGCTATTGGGCCTGCAGTGGAAAATCCCAGGTAGAAAGAAACTCTCTCTATGCTTCGGCCCCGTTTTAGCTGACCCGGAAGGGCAGGCTGTACTGGAATTGCCAATTTGTTTTCAGTTCCGTAGTCTATGTAGATCAAATCATTTTCAACCCTGCCAGTGAGCCGAAGCAAAAGGTTTTTCACTCTCTCTTCTCTCCACACATCTCCATGCTGCCAAAAGGCCCTTCGATCTGATTCATTCGGGAAGCACTGCTCAATTTTTCCTCTGTGAATGAGTTGATTGAGGCCGCTGCCCTTCCCAAGGTAGAAATGTGTGCCTGGTTGTTTAGCCCAACACATCTGACCATATTTCTCCTTAAAGGACTTTCTCAGTGATGTGATGTACTTTTCTATCTGTCTGGAATTCTGATCCAGTTGCTGGTTTTCTGGCCAGAACAAGAGAGTGGCTAAGAAGAAAGGCTCTGGATAGGAATAATCTAGCCCTACTTCTTGCAAAACCTCTTGAAGCATTTCTTTTAGTTTATCAAGTGGCTGTATGACTTTTGAAGTAGGCTTCAAACAATTAAGAATTATGTTGCTCAAGATGAAATTCTGTTTTTCCCTTGTCTTTGTTGAATTTGCTTTTTCTACCAGTAATGTGTACTTCTTTACTATGTCTTCCATTACATTTTTCTGATTTTCAGTGAGATACTTTAGTAGTCCAGAAAACCTAACTGCATTAGAGGCTTCCAACTCACTCCACCATATCAGCTCTGGGATTGATTTGCCAAACGATGTCATCATTGATTGCCTAATTCCTGAATTGAAGGATATATTTATATACTGTCTGAGTAACCCTTTCATTTTAGCATGGTTTTTTTCTTCCACAATTTCCCTTTCCTTGTCTCTTACTTTCAGAAGAGAAAAGTAGTCTTGAAGAGTAGCAAAAGTTTCTTTCAAACGATGATGAAGAGCGTTTAAATAAAAAATATGCTTTTCAATTACTGGATAATACACATTCTGTTGAAATGAAGGATCTGAAAAAAGAGAATTTTTTCCATAAAAAAGTTGGAAGATGAGCTTTTTAGATGACTCATTTCTTTCACCAAGAAGGGGAATTTTCTCTAAAAGCTGAATTACCTGCATGCAAACCTCTATTTCTCCCAAGTAGCACGATGTATTATACATCCCACCTCTCCTTTTAGATTTATGAGGTTGCCCATTTTCGTGGTCTCTGTTCTCATTGTGTTCTTGAGATTCTATGAAGGCATTTGAAGCTTTCACTGCTATATTTAGGAAATCTGCCAGTTCCTGAGGAGATACGATCTTCCCTTGCTGCATTTTATCCTTATGGAAGATAAGCTGGCTTTTGTAGACTTGACCAAGTGTATCAGAGACAAAGGAATTTCTTGGACTTCTCTTCTTTGCTTCCTCTGCCCAACTAATGGCATCTTGAAAATTATTTTCATTAATATAACAATGTCTTGCTAAGGTTTGATAGATCAATGCATAATACTCAAATCTGATAGTTCCTTCATATAAGACTTTCTGAACCTGATCATTCCCTTCTTCTTTCTGGACATCCATAATGAAAGGAGAAAATAAAGTATTTATGTCCTTCTTTGGGTTTGTTGCTTCTTTGGTGTTTTCTTTCTGTCTTTTCAGCAGCAGCAATTGTATAATCCGTACAAATTTATTTCTTCTTCTTCCAGGTTCATAAAAGACATTTTCTTTTAGTAGCTTCAGTGCAATATCACTCTTTGCCATTTCAGAAGTGAGTTTCAGTTCTTTTAAACAGCTTCTGGCAATTGCGTGATGAATGATACGGACTCCTTCATTCCTCCCACAATCTAGCTCTCTGGTAGAGATAAGAATTGTGGAGTAATTCCCCATTTTGTCTTCCAAGCTTCTTCTGTTCCTACATTCCCTTTGGTTGTTTAATTCTAAGAACTTCTCACACTGTGCCACAGAGATGCCAGAATCAGAAATGTAAGCATTAATCAGAGACAGAAAAGAGATTAATTCTCCTTCTTTACTATAAACATTCAAACCTTTCAGGATGTGTTTTACAACGTTCTCAATGTATTTCTCATCAAAATTTTTCTTCATGATCATAAAGGAATAAAAGTCTTTGCAGTTTTGATGCTTCTTTTCAATTTCCTCAAATTTGGAATCAAATGCCCTTTGCTCTTTGCAAGAAAGTCTGTTAATCACCGCAACACTGTCAGGGTTTTTAGCATCCTTTTCTGGGCTCTGGGATCTCATGCAATTTAGAATTATAACTAAAGGTGTTTCATATGGAATATAAGCTTCTTCAATAGCTAAGTTAATGTGACCGCACAAATCAGACACAGATTCTTGCTCTTCAAAATCATCTACCAGCAGGAGCACAGGCAAGTAGTGTTGGTTGTCTGAGCAATAAGTGAGTAAAGTCACCACCTGTGTAGCGATATCTTCAAAGTTAGATGTCTTGCTTTCCAACACAGCACATCGGAATTTATTCTTCAGTTCCCAGAGGACATGCATTGCTAATGTGGTCCCTCCACAGCCTGGATGATGATACAAATTGATCACTTCTGCACAAGATTCTCTAGGGGAAATCGCTAAAGATTGTATCATCTCTTCAAGTTTTTGATAACTATCCCTTTTGATAAAAGGTAAAGAATAGTTTTCAGAGGAAAAATAGAAATTCCACCATGAAACTTTTCCACCTAGGTAAAAATGTTTCTCTTTGGATTTTTGAAATTCAGCAAATTTTACTTTATCTTTCTCCTTGTCTGTACCTTTGCATTCATTTACACAGAGGATTCTCAATGCTGTCATACGGTCTTCATCTTTCTTCTGAAGAATAATAGAAGAACCATTTGATGGCAAAAATCTTGAAGGAGATTCAGTCTGAGGTTTTAGTGTAAGGATAGTGCCATTTAACTGTTCAAGATTTAAAGTAGTAACACATCTGTTTGTAAGGTCAGTAGTTGAGAATCTGACTTGCAAAAGATCTTTCCATTGTGAACCTATTTGTGGATCTACTGAGATAGACAGTATGTCATCCATTCCTCCTAACTCTTGGTAGAAAGTAGAAAATGTCTCAATTAAAGGATCTTTGGGATCCTCGACTGGAGACAGCAATAGAAAAACTACTAAAAACCTTTCAGGTTGCATCACGTCTTCACATGTAAGGAATGAAATTACTTTCCGGACTGTAGTGGCTCTCTTTTTAAACCATAAACTAAGTTCTAAAGGTTGATATTCTTCTTTGTTAATATCTGACCTGCCATTGCAGAAGATCCAGCTGGGTTGCTTAAAAAGATTCAGATTTTCAATTTTTTCAGTAACTGAGGTTGTATTGTCTTGGTATTGACTTGGAAAGTGAAGATTAGCTGCTCGGGTCATTCTGTAAGCTTCAGCAACCCCATTCTTCAAAGATTCAGGATCAAACTCCAACACAGCAAGCCATCTAATTTCCTTTAGGAAGTCCAAGTGCTCAATTTGATTTGGGTGACTCTTATTTACCACCAGAATGTACCAGTCATAGTAAGAATTATCTAAGTCTTGGTCTCTTGTGAGAAGATGAGTCAGCTTCTGTCCCTCACATTCTATTTTTCTTTCCTTTGGTCGATAGTCTTCTGCTGCTTTTCTGGATTCATCTCGTGAGTCTAAATTTGTCAAAAATTCTTTCAGTTGTCTATCCTTTTGCTTTGCATTAGCATAGATGTCTTTAGAACTAGCACCATCCCTCAGAAATAGAGAGAATTCAGCATTTTTCTCCCATTTATTATTTTCTAAAGTTTGCATCTTAATTGGGAAATATTTTTTTACACAAATGGAGTGTTTTGGAATGATGTCTACTTCAATAACAAATCTATCTGATGCGATATTGTTCTTCAGTAAGACTTCCACAAACCTTGGTGGTCTAATGCATTCCTTTGCTTCCTCAACTCCCTCCTTACCGAAATAGTCTTCAATCTTCTTATAGAAGTGTTCAGTAAATTTATTTTTATCTTCATTAGTGACTTTCACCCCAACAATTTCTCCATGAGGTTTGTCCTTTACTCCAAAATGGATAGTGCCATTGGTGCGACAATTCATGCAGGCTGAAGCAAATCGAAAGACTTCGTTGCTAAATTTCATATAAATGTCTTTCCTTGTAGCTCCCTCTGTCTCAGTCAGAGCCTTAAACTCATGGGCTGGATCGATGAGATTGAGTGATCCCGTTTCAGGTTGGATAATGACATCATGCTCTTTGTAACGAAAGCTTTTATGGAAGTTGTCAAAAGGATATGGTGAACATGGCCGCCCTGTGTATGGCAGATCATCCTCTGTTTCTTGGGGGTGGTTTTCAGTTTCTTTAGAAGGCTTGGTCTCTGATGACTCATAGACTTCCTTGGATTTAGTGTTGGTATCTATCTTTGGGTCTGTTTGATTCCTTTTGCCTTTTCTATTTTTCTCCTGTGTTACACACTGGTCTTCAGTTTTTTGACCATCTTTTTCTCCCAATGTCTGCTTAAAACATTCAGGATTTAATTCCTTAAACATATTTATTATTTGGAGGGCAGGTCCATGTTTTATGCCCATGTCAATAAGATCTTGTTTAACAGATCGTTTTAAACTCATTCCATTTACTTCTTCCTTTTTCAAGATCTCCCCATATTCTGGATTAAGCTTAAGTTTTCCTGTAACCCACTGATAAACATCTTCAATTGTCCAGTCATCTGTGTTTTCAGGCAGAGTCAGTTGTTCATCCATCTTAATATGTGTATTTTTAATTCTTTGAAGAAAAAAAAGAGGCATTTTGTAACTAAATTTTTAAAGAAAAATTGTGTTCTTTTCAATTATATTGCAAAATACATTGCTTTCAGTCCCTCTCCCTACCTTCCCAACTTCACTTCATTATTTGCAAGTCTTTATTTAGTTATATTTTCAAATATTTGCAATATATTTAAGAATAAAATGAAAGGATACTTGTTTGAGATTTTTAGTGACATCTATTACTCCTTACTCTTACTGTTCTCATGTAATAAGAACTTATAGTACAAATATGGCATAGGTAACTAACATTGTACACAGTTGTTATGTGGTGATCAACTATGATAGATTTAGCACTTCTCAGTAATGTGGTGATCCAAAACAATTGCAATAGACTTGGGATGGATAATGCCATCTGTATAGAGGGAAAACTATGGAAACTGAGTGCAAATCAAAGCATATTATTTTCACCTTTTTTATTTGTTTGCTTTTTCTTTGTCATGGTCTTTTCCCTGTTGTTCTTTTTTCACATGACATGGAAATATGCTTAAAAATATACTTCCCCCAGAAGACCCTATCGCCCTAGACAGCTCCCTTTCTCTTCCATTAAAACTCCCATTCTCACATATCTTAACCAGATTGTTCCCTTATGTATGCCATCTTTTCCTCCTGCACCTCTGTCTCTCCAACACTCAACCTTTCTCAAAAGATCATTTCTGATTTCTCCACTTGTTAGTGTTTCTCCAAAATTGCTTTGAAATCATTTTCAACATAAAATATATTTACTAATCAGAGAAAACCTTGTATCTTTCCCATTAGAATGTAAGCTTATATAGGGCAAGAATTGTCCTGTCTAGATGCCCAGTGCCTTTGTGTATTTTTATATATATTAGCTATATAAGATTTTTTGCTATCTTGGGGAGGAAAAGAAAAAAATGGAACTCAAAATATTTCAAAAATAAATGTTGAAAACTTTTTACATGTAATTGGAAAATGGAATACTACTTACACATAAAAACATTGCTCTGGCTAGGACTGAATGAGTTTGTAAACTCAAATCAAATCTTGAAGGTTTTTCTAATGAAAGAGAAAATATCTTTTCCCTTGAGGCCAGCTAAGAGTAGATATCATTATACATTGTCACAAATCAAACTCTTAATGGAACTTTATTCTTTATTCTTCCCAGCTTTCCTCTTTAATGAGGGCCCTTAATCATTTAATGGTCTTAAACCTTTTGACAAGCTGATGAAACCTATGGGTCCCTTCTCAGAATAGTGTTTTAATATTGATTGGAAAGAAAACCAATTATATTTAAACACAGTTATCAAATCATATTTATTTTTGTAAATCTTAAAAAGTTGTCTGAAACATAAAAAGATTGAAAGACTTGACCAAATCTCATAAGTAGAAAGAATCAGAGACTGGATTTGGATTTAGGTCTTCCTGACTTTGAGCTGAGCACTCTATTGATTATGCCTAAGTACTAATATTTTAAAAGAGAATTTAGATTATTTTAAAAGATAATTGTTGATCACCTGCTGTGTGAAAATACTCAACTAAATGCTCCAGGAAGATAACCCCAATATGAAAATTATATATTATAACATATATACATATATGTATATAAGCTACTTTTAAGGAATTTACATGGATTTTGGAAGACAGAGAGAGAAGGATTGAGAGAGAGAGAGAGAGAGAGAGAGAGAGAGAGAGAGAGAGAGAGAGAGAGAAGGAGAGAATTTCTAAATGGTTGACAAACTACAAATACCTAATTGCATGGATTTGTGCCTCATTGATATATGTATGCAAATTTTATTCACTATCATCAGTATTTCTACTTACCCTGTATCCCACTTCACATTTACAAAGCCTGCTAGCAAGAAGCATCCAGTGGTAACATGCCCAGGACAGTTCAAGATAATATTCAATAGTCTGCTAGTGGATGATTCTATCAGGATCCTATTTAAAATGCAAAATAAGGCATAATTAATTTTAGGTTTTCTCTCAACTCCTCATACCCCTCCTACTCTTTCATCTTCTCTCCATCATTCTTTCGTATGCCCAATGTCCTTGGATCACCCACTCCCAGTTCCAAGTTCCCCAATTGCATCACTCTAAGACTGTCTTTTCCTGGAGGAGCCTATAACTCTAAACTGCCTTTTCTTCCCTCCGTCTTCCATTAAAATTCCCATTTTCAGATATCTTAACTAGGTTGTTCTCCTATATATGCAATCTTTTCCTCCCTCATCGCTGTTTCTGCAAGACTCAATTTTTCTCAAAGGGTCATTCCTGATTTCTCCATTTGTTAGTGTTTCTCCAAAATTGCTTTGAAATAATTTTCTATATCAAATCCACTAATCAGAGAACATCTTGTATTTTCCCCACTCCTATAGAGTAAGGATTGTCTTGTCTGGATGCCCCGTGCCTAACATGGTACCTGGCTCACTAGAGGCATTTGGTAAATGTTTATGAATTGATGCATTTTTAAGTGGAAGTACATTTTAGGGAGATACATTAACAAAGATCCTAAATTTCTGAGCCTTAGGAGATGGTCGTCAAGATTTTTTGTAGTTAAAAAGCATTCATTGCCCTATAGTCAATCTGGGGATTAAGCTAGGCTGATTGATTCTTCAAAGTTGGATATTCCCCAAAGTCTGTTACTAAGAATGTGGGTCCTCATGTGATACAATGTCAGGCCTGGTATCAGAAAATCTTATCTTTCTAAGCTCAAATCTGGCCTTATATACTTACTAGTTGCCCGACCCCGGGCAAGTCATTTAACCCTGTTATAGTTTCCTCATCTATAAAACAAACTGGAAAAGAAAATTGCAAACCATTCTAATGTCTTTACCAAGAAAATAGGGTCACAAAAAGTTAGACACAACTGAAATTAATGAACAATAACAACAAATTGAGAATATAATTTTATACATTTGTGGGAAATCAAAGGGATGTGTTCTGCAAAAATAAGAATGTGGTTCTGGAAGGCAATGACTGAAGAGTGCCAAGATTTGGGAATTTTTCATGTGGAAACTCATGAAGCCATGAAAGGAGATGAGGTACCTTTAGAATACAATAGGAATATCTAAAGAACTACCATGGAAAGCCACTGGTGACTCCTGATCTTGGGGCTAATTAACACAGTTCAGAGTTATAAATATTCAAGGTTATTTTTGGCATTCATTCATTTCTCTAAAGTACTACCCTGTTGTCTCATTGTGGCACAGAAGTGGCTTTGTGGTCATGCAAGCTGTCAGAACAGAGAAAAAGGTTTGTTAGGGCAAATTAAACAGGGAAGATATCTGCAATCCTGGTGTTGGGTGGATTTTGTGGGAAAATGACAAAATCAGAGCCATTAGAAGTACTGAAAGGTTACTCACTTCTGGGAATGAGACAAGGATGGAGGGTCTCTTGGGAACCTATGATTTACCTAATTCTGTGAAACCACAGTCAGGTAAATGTATTTCTATACAATGTTACCTTTAAAGTAATCGGCACAGTGTAATGGAGAAAGTATGGTGTGGGGAGCTAATAATAATTGTCACTTTATCACATTCTAGTCCTGATATCTTCATCATAAACACAAAAGTTGTACTGGTATCTTGGGAATCAAAGCACAAATCTAGTTGATATATTCCTGACCCCATTTGTTACTCATTTAGATTTCCTCTTTTATTGGGTTAGTTTTAAATCTTTACACTGGAAGGTTAAGGATCTGGGATTTTGTGAGGATGATAATTCATTTCATCAATGTGGGTTATAACCCATCTGCGACTTAGTGAATGAGCTATGGAAAAGGTGCCTTCATCTTAAAGGGGTGAGATCATTTGCTCATGATCACAAAGAAACTAAAGTTAGAGGTGGGATTTGAGCCCATGGTAGGTGATAGTATAGTTAGCAGAGTAAATAGAATACAGGCTCTGGAATCAGGAAAATTTGAGGTAAAATGTAACTTGTGCAAACCCCTTAAAATCTGTCTGTCTCAGTTTCCTCAACTGCAAAATGAGGATAATAATTTTCTTTTTTTTTTATTTAATGATTACTTTATAATAACAACATTATTCCTTGTACTCGTTTCTTTTCCGATTTTTTCCCCCTCCCTCCCTCCACCCCCTCCCCTAGATGGCAAGCAGTCCTTTATATGTTGGATATGTTGCAGTATAGAGGATAATAATTTTCTCAGATCCCCAGAGTACCTGTAGTGGGACATCTGACAGATATAGAGATTCCTAAACCCTATTGTAGTCCAGAACAATCAGGTATCAATTCAATTCATTTAATAAGCATTTATGAAGTACCTACTGTATACCAGGTGCTGTTAGGTGCTAGTGACACAAAGACAAACACATAAAAGCAATCCCTACTCTCTAAAACTTCATGTTCTCCAGATAAAGAATCTCTCTCTCTCTCTCTCTCTGTATATATACATAATAAGTATTTTAAGATAATATAAGTAAAATCAAACTAGAAATAAAAAGAATACAATACAATTTGCTGAAGGAAGATTAAGGTGAAGGGTATACCCTGGGCAATTGGCCCTGTTTGCCTCAGTTTCCTCATCTGTAAACTAGAGAAGGAAATGGCAAATTACTCTAGTATATCTACTAAGAAAACTTCAAATAAGGTCGTGAACAGTTGGACATGACTCCACAGCAGAAACAGAAGCAAGAAAGCACCAACAGCTAGAGAAATTAAAGAAGGAGGTAGTCTTTGAAACTGTTTACAGGGGGAATTAAGTTCCTTAATTCTCCCCTAATGCAAAAGCATAGAAAAACAGGGGAGAAAAGAGTTAATGAGACATTCCCAGAAGTTGGGAATTTAGAAAGGCGGCATAGTATAATGGATAATTAGAACTGAAGTCAAGAAGGAAGGAAACCATTTATTTAGTGCCTGCTGTGTGCTAAGTCATTTTAACTATTAAAAACACCCAAATTGACTGCAAGGAAGATGTTATCTGCATCTAGAAAAAGAACTGATAAATATAAATTTGTACAGATTTTACATACATAATGTAATCTATAATATGCACACACAGATATTTATGTATAAAATATGCACATACATATTTCTATCTAATCTAAAATGGGGAGGGGGAAGAAAAAAGAGAATGTTACAAGATAACTTTATTATAAATTTAAAAAGAATAGGAAATTGTACATAATAGATTTTTAGTTTTATGTGCAATCATCTTTTTTCCCCTAATATTCCCCTAATAATGCAGAGATGTCTATTTTACTCCATAAAAATTCTGAGTAAAGCAGTTCTTAAATGTAGAAAACTCATCTGCTAAGTGCTAGTCACTGTACTAAGTGCTTTACAAATATTATCTCATTTGATCCTTATAATAACCCTGGGAAATAGGTGCTATTATTATCTCCATCTTATAGTTGAGAAAATAAGGAGACATATATGACTTGCCTGAGGTCAGTCAACTAATAATCTGAGGCAGGATTTAAAGTCAGTTCTTGTTGACTTTAGGCACAGTGCTCTATCTTCTGAGCCATCTAGCTCTCTACAAAGACTTGCAGTTCAACAGAGTTCTGCAATTATCAGTAGAACCCCAAATGTAAGGTACTTTCTATTAAGTTCCACACAATCCGGATAAAAGATTACTTCATTTTCTGGTATACTTGGCAAAGGAATCTTTCAAAGGATGTGGAGGCTGACTTTCTCCCAGTCAAGGCTTGTTAGTAGATCTCTCTTCACTAGTGTCTTTGATGAATCAGCGGTTTGTGCCGATTCTGATAGCCTTCTTATGTCTCTAGCTTTTCCCAGTTTCTTCCTTCTTTCCTCCCCCCCCCCCCCCAAATACCACTAACAAGTAACAAAGTTGGAAGGGATCATAAGATTCCTCTCTTCTAACTTCTTCCTTCATCACAGAGAAACAGTGTCCTTGAAAGGGGATGATCTGTGTATCGGGAAGGTCATGCCTTCCTGAACCTGGAAGGAGAACCCTGATTTCTTCTTTCTCAGTCTTTTTTTTAATGATCTACTATAACTACAAAATCCAAGAGCAAGAGATACAAAGAGAAATTCCATTCAAAATAACTGTTGATAGCATAAAATATTTGGGAATCTACCTACCAAAGGAAAGTCAGAAATTATATGAGCAAAATTACAAAAAAGTTTCCACACAAATAAAGTCAGACTTAAATAATTGGAAAAATATTAAATGCTCTTGGATAGGCCAAGCAAATATAATAAAGATGACAATACTCCCGAAACTAATCTATTTATTTAGTGCTATACCAATCAGACTTCCAAGAAAATATTTTAATGATCTAGAAAAAATAACAACAAAATTCATATGGAACAATAAAAAGTCGAGAATCTCAAGGGAATTAATGAAAAAAAATCAAATGAAGGTGGTCTAGCTGTACCTGATCTAAAATTATATTATAAAGCAGCAGTCACCAAAACCATTTGATATTGGCTAAGAAATAGATTAGTTGATCAGTGGAAAAGGTTAGGTTCACAAGACAGAATAGTCAACTATAGCTATCTAGTGTTTGACAAACCCAAAGATACTAAGTTTTGGGATAAGAATTCATTATTTGATAAAAATTGCTGGGATAACTGGAAATTAGTATGGCAGAAATTAGGCATGGACCCACACTTAACACCATATACCAAGATAAGATCAAAATGGGTCCATGACCTAGGCATAAAGAACGAGATTATAAATAAATTAGAGGAACATAGAATAGTTTATCTCTCAGACTTGTGGAGGAGAAAGAAATTTGTGACCAAAGATGAACTAGAGACCATTACTGATCACAAAATAGAAAATTTTGATTATATCAAATTAAAAAGCCTTTGTACAAACAGAACTAATGTAAACAAGATTAGAAGGGAAGCAACAAACTGGGAAAACATCTTTACAGATAAAGGTTCTGATAAAGGCCTCATTTCCAAAATATATAGAGAACTGACCCTAATTTATAAGAAATCAAGCCATTCTCCAATTGATAAATGGTCAAAGGATATAAACAGACAATTTTCAGATGATGAAATTGAAACTATTACCACTCATATGAAAGAGTGTTCCAAATCATTATTGATCAGAGAAATGCAAATTAAGACAACTCTGAGATACCACTACACACCTGTCAGATTGGCTAAGATGACAGGAAAAAATAATGATGAATGTTGGAGGGGATGCGGGAAAACGGGGACACTGATGCATCGTTGGTGGAGTTGTGAACGAATCCAACCATTCTGGAGAGCAATCTGGAATTATGCCCAAAAAGTTATCAAATTGTGCTACTACTGGGCTTATACCCCAAAGAAATACTAAAGAAGGGAAAGGGACCTGTATGTGCCAAAATGTTTGTGGCAGCCCTGTTTGTAGTGGCTAGAAACTGGAAAATGAATGGATGCCCATCAATTGGAGAATGGCTGGGTAAATTGTGGTATATGAATGTTATGGAATATTATTGTTCTATAAGGAATGACCAGCAGGATGAATAGAGAGAGGCTTGGAGAGACTTACATGAACTGATGCTGAGTGAGATGAACAGAACCAGGAGATCATTATACACTTCGACAACGATATTGTATGAGAATGTATTCTGATGGAAGTGGATTTCTTTGACAAAGAGACCTAACTGAGTCTCAATGGATAAATGATGGACAGAAACAGCTACACCCAAAGAAAGAACACTGGGAAACGAATATGAAATATTTGCATTTTTGATTTTCTTCCCGAGTTATTTTTACCTTCTGAATCCAATTCTCCCTGTGCAACAAGAGAACTGTTCGGTTCTGCAAACCTATATTGTATCTAGGATATACTGCAACATATCTAACATATATAGAACTGCTTGCCATCTAGGGGAGGGGATGGAGGGAAGGAGGGGAAAAAATTGAAACAGAAGCGAGTGCAAGGGATAATGTTGTAAAAAAAAAAAAAATTACCCTGGCATGGATTCTGTCAATATAAAGTTATTATTAAATAAAATAAAATTTAAAAAAAATTTAAAAAGACAAAACTATATGTTAAAGTACATGAGAACCTCCTCTCGGCTTTAGGGATTCTGCTATGAGAGTTCCACAAAAGATAAGACTGTTTATAATGAACTTGTTGTACTTTACTGTCTTGGATGAATCCAAGATAGCCTCATCTATATTAAAGTTCATGCTATGGAAAATTTGATTATTAAAAAAAATTGATCTACTATAACTGCTCAGATGTCACAGAAACTGTCAGTCTCTCCATCAGTGTCACCAGGGATGTCCTTACACACAGAATAATTGGATTCATTAAGGTCAGGGAATTTCTCATAGAAATGCTTGATGGCCAATGACAAAGCTCTCTTTGACAATACAGATTGTGAAAAAAAAGAAAAAATGCTATTTTCATTAGAGCCGGTGTCTTTCTCATTCTGAAAATATATTGGTTATTTCTTTCTATGAAGAAGTTGATGAGAGGTCTTAGCATCCCTCAGATTCTGTGATTCCTAGATCACATCTGACCATGTCACTCCTCTGCTCAAGAATATTCTATGGTACCTAGAATATGGCAATATTCTATTACAAAGGTAATAACATATAAACACCTCTGCTCTATCATTAAAACCTCTTCCCAGTCTGCCTTCAACCTACCTTTTTATACTGACTTCACATTGCTCCTTTTCATACATTCTAGCCAAAGAAGACTCTAACTATACTCTTTCTACAAAATTTCATCTCTTTCATCAATGACTTTGCACAGATTCTCCTTTGGGTTTAGAATACTTTCTTTTCTCACCTCTGCCTTCAGGAATCCCTGGTCTCCCCTTGTTGGTTGGTTGTTATCCTTTATATTCAAAAAGGACCAAAATAAGATCATGAACTTGGGGGTCAAGGTACAGTGTGTCTGACTGACTAATTGGAGTAATATGAGTTTGGAAAGCTCTGTCACAGGTTGGGCACAAGTAGTCTTACAAACGTTTGAAATGGAGATTTCTCTAAATTTATTCATGTTTCTTTTGAGCTACTGTGATTCTCTTTTGCTCATAGAGCACAGAGCATTCTTTGATGTGGGCACACCATGCTGGATTGCCCTATGCCAGTATCTTCTGTGTCTCACAAATGATTCCAGAATTCTTCAACGAGACCTTGAGAGTATCTTTATATTGTTTCTTCGGACCTCTGAGTGAGTTCTTGCCTTATGTGAATTTTCTATAAAATAGTCATTTAGGCAAACAAATCTTTGGCATTTGAATGTGACCAGCCCATCAGAATTGTGCTCTCTGCATTAGAGTAGGAAAGCTTGGCAGTTTAGTTGGAGAAAGGACCTCAGTGTCTGGTATCTTTTCCTGCCAGATGATCTTCAGAGTCTTCCTAAGCAATTTAAATGGAAATGATTTCATTTCCTGGTGTAGTATTGGTAAACTATTTAGGTTTCATAGCCATAAAACAATGAGGTGAGTCAATGGCTCTGTAGACCTTCAGGTTGGTAGATAGTCTAATGCTTATTTTCTTCCACACTTTCTTTCAGAACCTCCCAAACCACTGAGCTAGCTCTGGTAATGCGTTCATCTATCTGTACATCTCAGAAAAGTATACTATCAAGGTATGTGAACTTATCCATATCACTCAAAATTTCCAGTTGTTATAACTGACAGTTCCACATATAGATGATACAGGGCTCCTGGAGAGCCTCTATTTTTTTTTTAATTATAACTTTTTATTGACAGAACCCATGCCTGGGTAATTTTTTACAACATTATCCCTTGCACTCACTTCTGTTCTGACTTTTCCGCTCCCTCCCTCCAACCCCTCCCTCAGATGGCAATCAGTTCTTTACATGTTAAATATGTTACAGTATATCCTAGATACAATATATGTGTGTGCAGAACCAAACAGTTCTCTTGTTGCACAGGGAGAATTGGATTCAGAAGGTATAAATAACCCGGGAAGAAAAACAAAAATGCAAGCAGTTTATATTCATTTCCCAGTGTTCTTTCTTTGGGTGTAGCTGCTTCTGTCCATCATTGATCAATTGAAACTGAGTTAGATCTCTTTGTCAAAGAAATGCACTTCCATCAGAATACATCCTCAAACATTATCGTTGTTGAAGTGTATAATGATCTCCTGGTTCTGCTCATTTCACTTAGCATCAGTTCATGTAAGTCTCTCCAAGCCTCTCTGTATTCATCCTGCTGGTTATTTCTTATGGAGCAATAATATTCCATAACATTCATATACCACAATTTACCCAACCATTCTCCGGTTGATGGGCATCCATTCATTTTCCAGCTTCTAGCCACTACGAACAGGGCTGCCACAAACATTTTGGCATATGTGGGTCCCTTTCCCTTCTTTAGTACCTCTTTGGGGTATAAGCCCAGTAGTAGCACTGCTGGGTCAAAGGGTATAACAGTTTGATAATTTTTTGGGCATAATTCCAGATTATTCTCCAGAATGGTTGGATTCATTCACAACTCTACCAACAATGCATCAATGTTCTACTTTTCCCGCATCCTCTCCAACATTCATCATTATTTTTTCCTGTCATCTTAGCCAATCTGACAGGTGTGTAGTGGTATCTCAGAGTTGTCTTAATTTATATTTTTCTGATCAATAGTGATTTGAAACACTCTTTCATATGAGTGGTAATAGTTTCAATTTCATCATATGAAAATTGTTATATCCTTTGACCATTTATCAATTGGAGAATGGCTTGATTTCTTATAAATTAGAGTCAGTTCTCTATATATTTTGGAAATGAGGCCTTTATCAGAACCTTTAACTGTGAAGATGTTTTCCCAGTTTGTTGCTTCCCTTCTAATCTTGTTTGCATTAGTTTTGTTTGTATAAAAGCTTTTTAATTTGATGTAATCAAAATTTTCTATTTTGTGATCAATGATGATCTCTAGTTCTTCTTTGCTCACAAATTCCTTTCTCCTCCATAAGTCTGAGAGGTAAACTATCCTATGTTCCTCTAATTTATTTATGATCTCATTCTTTATGCCTAAATCATGGACCCATTTTGATTTTATCTTGGCATATGGTGTTAAGTGTGGGTCCATGCCTAATTTCTGCCATACTAATTTCCAGTTTTCCTTGTAGTTTTTGTTAAATAATGAATTCTTATCCCAAAAGTTAGGATCTTTGGGTTTGTCAAACACTAAATTGCTACAGTTATTGACTATTTTGTCTTGTAACCCTAATCTATTCCACTGATCAACTAGTCTATTTCTTAGCCAATACCAGATGGTTTTAGTAACTGCTGCTTTATAATATAGTTTTAGGTCTGGTACAGTAGACCACCTTCATTTGATTTTTTTTTCCCATTAATTCCCTTGAAATTTTTGACCTTTTGTTCTTCCCTATGAATTTTGTTATTATTTTTTCTAGATCATTAAAATAGTTTCTTGGGAGTCTGATTGGTATAGCGCTAAATAAATAGATTAGTTTAGGGAGTATTGTCATCTTTATAATATTCGCTCAGCCTATCCAAGAACACTTACTATTTTTCCAGTTATTTAAATCTGACTTTATTTGTGTGGAAAGTGTTTTGTAATTTGGTGTTAGTTGTTAGGCTAAATTAGTACAAGTGCCAGAGAATCTATTCAGAGGTTGCATTGAATGCACAATCACCTGCTAATAAAAAGTCACACACCATCTCTCTCCACTTTAGTCTTGGCTTGTGGCCTTTTCAAATTGAAGAATTTGTCAACAGTGTGGTAATCTGACCTTGATGCCGGTTTCATTCTTGCTGAAGGTATCTGAAAACATCATGCTAAAAAGTACAGGAGCGAGTTCATGGCCCTGTTTCATTCCATTGGTGACTGGGAACGCCTAAGAGCATCATTGATTATTCAGAACTTAAGCCAGCAATATTGGTGACTTCTCTAGGCAACCAAATTTTGCCAATATCTTCCACAAGCCCTCGTGACTGATGGTATCAAAGGTCTTGGTCTGATGGATGAATAGTGTGTATAGACCTCTGTTGTGTTTCCCACATTTCTCCTGGAGCTGTTGGGCAGCAAACACCATATTGACCCTTTCTCAGTCTTTTCTGAAGCCACACTGGCTCTGGGGGAGATGACCACTTCAAAGGAAAGGATCAGTCTTTTAAGGAGGAATCTGGCAAGAATTTTGCCAACAATGACCCACCCATTCGCCATGATGGTTACAGATAACCTATTTATAGAGATGGACAATGGAGGCATTCTTCATCTCCTCCAGGATAACCTTCTCTTGCCACATATCCTAAGCAATTTCAGTCAGCTTTTGAATGAGCAGTGGAGCCCCTGCCTTGTAAATATCTGCTGGTAAATACTATTATTTTCCCCATTTTATAGTTGAGGAAACTGAGGCAGAAGGATTAAGTAACTTGTCTAAGGTCACATAGCTAGTAAATGTCTGAGATTAGATATGAATTCAGGTCTTTCTGACTCCAGGGCTAGTATTGTGCCACTAGCTACACAGAAACACACACACATACTTATATATAATTGTATTTATATACAATCTCTTTCTCTCTCTCTCATATATATGATACACATTTATATGTAAATTGTATTTATATACAATCTTTCTCATATATATAGATACATATATATACACATTTGTATATAAATTGTATTTATAATCTTTCTCATATATTTAGATAGATATAGATGTAGATAGATATACATATACACATATTAATATATAAATTGTATTTATATACAATCTTTCTCATATATCCATATAGATATAGCTATACACACATTTATATATAAATTGTATTTATATACAATCTTTCTCATATATCTATATAGATATACATATACACACATTTATATATAAATTGCATTTATATACAATCTTTCTCATATATCTATATAGATATACATATACACACATTTGTATATAAATTGCATTTATATACAATCTTTCTCACATAGATAGATAGATATACATGTACACATTTAGATATAAATTGTATTTATATACAATCTTTCTCATATATCCATATAGATAGACATATACACAAATTTATATATAAATTGTATTTATATACAATCTTTCTCATATATCTATATAGATATACATATATACACATTTATATATAAATTGTATTTATATACAATCTTTCTCATATATCTCTATAGATATACATATACACACATTTATATATAAATTGTATTTATATACAATCTTTCTCATATATCTATATAGATATACATATACACAAATTTATATATAAATTGCATTTATATATAATCTCTCATATATAGAGATATAGATATGGATAGAAATATATATGGATATATATTCTTTATGTTTAAATTATATTTATATATAATCTCTCTCATATATATAGTTACACACACATATTGACATACACATATATAGACACACACACACACAGAGATATAGATATATATGGGTTTTTTTTTTTTCACTACTTAGGATCATAGAATCTGCAGAGACTTCAGAAGACATGTATTCCCAAACTCAATTTTCCAGATGAGGAATCTGAAACTCAGAGAGTGTTAGGGAGGTACATGTCCATTTTGTGACAGTCCTCTGGCATGAAGAAGTTTCTCCTGGGAAGATGTAGAATTCCTCTATTATACCTTGCTTTCTATAACTGGGCTTCCAATGCCTGACTCCTCCAGTGTAGGGATGGCTGTCAACAGGTTAAATCCTTTTCAGGGTACTCGGTTTATATCTAAAGAGAAGCCATGGGCCAGTCAGAACAGAGGGGAAAATAACTCTAAAATAAGTTCAAGTACTTGAGAATATCTGAAATAATGGGAATCAGTTTATGGTAAACTATTGCTTGTAGAAGGGAAGAGGGGAAACGGGAAGGAGAAAAAGGGGAGCTGTCATACAGTTCAGTAACAGTGTAGCTCAGTAAAAGCAGCACTGTGTTGGGGAGCACAGGGCAGTGGGTCCAATAAGCATGAAAGGTATGCTCCAAGGTGTCCTTCTGAGAAGGGGGTTCTCATACTCTGATTTTGGTGATTTTGGATGACCTCCATGGAGCTGGCAGATATGTATATCAATGGTCCAGACAAAGTAAGATTTTGGGGAGTTTTGTTAGCAGGCAGAAAAAGCAAGCTCTCAGCAGACAAAATATTACTTTTGGGGGGCACAGTTGTACTAACCTTTGACAAATATTATTGTGACTATTTTTCCATTTTTCCTATAAACTTAAAGCCTCCCTTAAGTGGAGACCTTTAAGTGGCCTTAAAACCATCAGGTCTAACCTTATAATGATGATTTCCATACATAAATTCTACAAGCTATACAGCCTCTCTTAAGGGAAGACTGTTATGGCGGTCTCAAGACAACCAGACTCATTTTTATGACAATCTTTGTTCTTCAACTAGATCAAAGCCCCTCCTGCTCCTGTTCCTGGCTTCTGAACTTTAAAACCTTGCCTCTGTCACTGTCTCAACTAGAATTTCCCTTAACACTTGGGGCCTCCTTGCCCTGGAATATCTAACCAGTTATCCCTGTGCTCTTCTCAACCTTGATTATCCCCTCTCCAGGGCCTCTTCCCTAATGCTAGGTGGATAGTGGATAGAGCAGTATGTCAGAATCAGGAGGAACCAAGTTCAAATCCTATCTCAGATACTTAAGTTTTCTCAACTGTAAAATTAGCAGGAGAAGGAAATGGCAATTCACTCCAGTATCTCTGTCAAGAAAATCCCAAATGGGATCACAAAGAGTCATTCATGACTGAACAACAAAGACAACAATCTTGGTTAAATGAATGGAACAAAGAGAAGGCTGGGATGAATTGTTTTCTATTATCACAAATAATGGAGGAAAGACATCCAGAAAAATTAGCACCCAGGCTATATTGAAAAACCAAAATCAGAAGTGAGTCACCAATCCTGGGTTCATTCAGACCAGAGCCACAACTACTTGCAGCATGTTTGGTCCGCCAGGCTAGGAAGGGTTTCTAGAAAGACTTCTGTTGACAAATAAGCATTTATATAAAACCAAAACTTTAAGGTTTTACACCATTTTAACTTTCTCTCATTTGATCTTCAGGGCACCCATATTAGGTAAACCAATTGCTCTTTTTTTTTTTTTTTAATTATTTTATTAAACAATTTGATTGTTATTATTGTTATGTATGTGTCCATTTTATGGATGATAAAACGGATTCAGAAGATGAATGATTGCCGAAGATCACATAAAAAGTTATTACAAGTTCTAGCCAGGGCTAAAACCGAGGTCCTTTGTGATTCCCATTTCCTCAGATGGGAATTTTTTCTTTCTTTTACATTTAATTTTTTTTCTTAGTTACATGCAAACAAAACATTTTAACATTTTTTTAATTTTGAGTTTCAAATTTTTTCCTTCCCTCCCCTCCCCTCTCCTGAGAAGGCAAGCAATTTGATACAGATCATCCATGTGCAGTCATGCAAAACATTTCCTTATTAGGTATGTTGCAAAAGAAAATGCAGAACCAAAACCTCAAAAAATAATAATTTTTTAAAAACAGGATATGGGTCAACTTGCATTCAGACACCATCAGTTCTTTTTCTGAAGGAGGGTAAGATTTTTTTCTCATAAGAGCTTCAGAACTGTTTTGAATCTAATATGGGAAATTCTGAGCAAGATTAGGTCCAACATGAAAATGAATTTCCACAGAAAGACATCAGATCCTGGTCTAGACAAAGGAAATAATGTCTATATGTGAAGGGCAGATCTCCTCCAGGCAGCTTTAAGAAGGTCTTGTCAGTGGAGCCCTCCTAAACTACATCTTCTCAAGGACTCCTTCCCTCCCGGTAGCCCATCCTTATTCTGCTGAGCACTTCCCGGATCAGAGTTCGTGGGCACATTCATTGCATCCTCAAACCTACAGCGACCCCGGACCCTAATTTAAGGCGGCAAAAAGAGAGAGGAACGGTCTAGAGCCTGGGAAAGAGGGACGTTTCCGCATCCTGGGAGCAGACCCCCCTAGCAACGACCCAGTTGCTGCCCCCCACCCCAATGCTCCATTATATCCCACAAGTGGGTAGGGATTGGGGCCCGAGAGGATTCCCTTGCGTTCTCTTCCCGCCAGCGGCCGCAGCTCTATCAGGCCGGTTGCTCTTGCCCACTCGACCCCCCGGCCTGCCGGCCCGGGCCCTCCCCTCGGTCCTGCTGCCGGTGCTACCGCGGGCAGCTCCCCCGGGCATCCCGAGAAAGCCGGCCTTTCCCTCGGCCCGCTGGCTCCCTCCTTGCCCTCGCCTTTGGCAGCCCGCTCCACCAGCCTCCCGCGGGACGCTGCCCTCCGTTTCGGGGGCGCTATGGCTCCGCCTTCCATCTCCGATAAGGAGATGGTTCTCCCGGCTGCTCCCCGACACAGCCGCGGGGATCAATCCTTTCAGACTTAAAAGCAGAATTCCAAAATGATTCCGGTTTATAAAGAGAAGTTTTTACAGCTTGTGGGGGTGGGGAGGTAGTGGGATGGGGCGGATGGCTTCCTCAGAACACAAAAATATAAATTTGATTTCCCGGGAAAATCAGTAAGACTTTCTCCCAATAGTAACAATCAAAAAAAAAAAAAAAAAAAAAATGGACTTACCCCGACTTCTGGGCACCTTCTGGCTCAAAAACTTAAAAAACCCAAAAAGCCATTTTGTTGAATTACAGAGAGTTTAGCATGGCTGTGGCTTGTCTCCTGGGCTCCTAAAGAAAAAGATGTCATGTTTTCTCGTTAATTTTTTTTTTTTTTTAAATGATTGTCCTCTGCTTAAACACAACAAATGACTGGCCTTTGCGCTAAAGTATATCTTTACAAAAGTGGAATACTTCCTGGATTTTTGCAGAAATGTTTCAGTTTCGTTTCTCAAAACTCAAGTGCACAGATTTCAAGTCCATCCCCTTTGGGAATGTTCTAGCATTCTCTTTTAATTGTAAAGATGGGACTAGCTTCTGTCTAAAATCTTGCCTTTATTTCTCCATAACCTCGTCATTTCCCCCCTCTCTCCTCAATGCCTGCCTTTCTCCTCCTGCTTTGTCTCTGTCTCTCTCTGTTTCTGTTACTCCATCTCTTTCCTCTCTCCCTCTCCACCCTTTCCCTCCTGTTTTCTCCTTTTCTCTTCCCTTTTTTTCTATTTTTCCTCTCCTTCCTTCCTTCACTGCGTCTTCCCTCCTTCTATATAATACACCATCTTCATGCTTAGAATGCTCTGCCTCCTAGTTAATCCAGCTTCCTTCAAGATTCAGCTCAAATCTCATCTTTTTTTTTTTTAATTTTTCCAAATTACATATAAAAACACTTCTAAAAATTCATTAAACATTTTTTGAGTTTTGAATATTCTCCCTTCCTCCCTCACCTGCCCCATTCTTATTAAATCTTATTTTTTGAGAGAAGCCTTTGCTTTTCCTCCTCCCTTCCCTTGCCAATATCTTCCCTTTGAGATTACCCCAATACACATGTTTTGTGTGAACATAGTTATTGACATATGGTCTCCTCCCTTAGACTATAAGCACCTTGAGGGTAAGGAAATTTTTTTTTTCTTGCACTCTCAACATTTATCACAATGTTTGGTACATAGTAAGTGCTTAAAAATAGTTGTTGATTGGTTGACTAACAAAAACAAGAGGAAAGATTCATATGGGGATTCTTAAATGGGTAAGTCCATTCTCCTTTTTTGTGACCCACATTTAAAAATTTTATTTATTTATTTTAATACATGTTGCTTTATGAATCATGTTGGAAGAGAAAAATCAGAACAAAAAGAAAAGACTGTGGGAGAGAGGGGAAAAAAAGAAAAAACAAGTGAACATAGCATGTGTTGATTTATGTGCAATCTTCATTGTTCTTTTTCTGCATGCAGATGACATTAATAAATAAATTAATTTAAGTAATATTGTCATTTTATTATATTTTGTTATATATATTATTTTATTATATTTGCTCGGCCTATCCATGAGCACTTTATCAAGTTTTCCAACTGATTAGATCTGACTTTATTTGTGTGAAGTGTTTTGTAATTGTGTTCATATAGTTCTTGACTTTCTCTTGGCAGATAGATTCCAATATTTTATACTATCAAGAGTTATTTTAAATGGAATTTCTCTTTGTATCTCTTGCTGCTGAAATTTATTGGTAATATATAAAAATGCTGATGATTTATGCGGATTTATTTTGTATCCTGCAATTTTGCTAAAGTTGTGAATTGTTTCTAGTAGTTTTTTAGTTAATTCTCTAGGGTTATCTAAATATACCACCATATCATCTGCAAAGAGTGATAATTTAGTTTCCTCGTTACCTACTCTAATTCTTTTAATCTCTTTTACTTATTGAATAGTAATGGTGATAATGGGCAATCTTGTTTCCACCCCTGATCTTATTGGGAATGGTTCTAGTCTGTCCATATTACATATGATGCTTGCTGGTGGTATTAAATAGATGCTACTGATCACTTTAAGGAAAAGTCTATTTATTCCTATATTCTCTAGTGATTTTAATAGTAATTGGTGTTGGATTTTATCAAATGCCTTTTCTGCATTTATTGAAACAATCATATGATTTTTGTTAGTTTGGTCACTGGCATAATCAATTATGCTAATAGTTTTTCTAATATTGAACCAGCCCTGCATCCCTGGTATAAATCATACTTGGTCATGGTGAATCATCCTGGAGATGACTTTCTGTAATCTCTTTGCTAATATTTTATTTAAGATTTTTGCATCAATATTCATTTGGGAAATTGGTCTGTAATTTTCTTTCTCTGTTTTTGCCTTACCTGGTTTAACTATCAGCACCATATCTGTGTCATAAAAGGAATTTGATAGGGCTCCTTCTTTCCCTGATTTTTTCAAATATTTTACATAGTATTGGAATTAATTGTTCTTTAAATGTTTGTTAGAATTCACATATAAATCCATTTGGTCCTGGAGGTTTTTTCCTTAGGAAGTTGATTAAGTTTGTTCTATTTCTTTTTTTTTTTTTAATGAGACTATTTAGATAATTTATTTCCTCTTTTGTTAATCTAGGCAATCTATATTTGTGTAAGTATTCCTCCATTTCACATAGATTATCAAATTTATTAACATATAGTTGGGGCAAAATAACTCCTAATTATTGCTCTAATTTCCTCTTCTTTGGTGGTTCTCCCTTTTCATATTTGAAACTAGCAATTTGATTTTTTTCTTTCCTTTTTCTAATCAAATTAACTAAAGGTTTATCTGTTTTGTTGAATTTTTTCATAAAACCAACTCTTAGTTTTGTTTATTAATTCAATAGTTTTCTTACTTTAATCTCCCCTTTTATTTTCAGAATTTCAAATTTAGTTTTTAATAGAGGGGTTTTAATTTGTTAGTTTTCTAGCTTTTTTAGTTGTGAAGCCAATTCAATGATTTTCTCTTTTTCTATTTTATGCTATACAACTCGGTACATATATGTTTAGTATTGATATTGCTTTGTTATCTATGGTACCTTTTAGCAAGATATAGTTTCCTTCCTTATCTCTTTTAATTAAATCTATTTTTTTGCTCTTGATCTGAAATCAGGATTGCTACCTCTGCTTTTTTTTTTAAAATTTTAATTTTACAAGGATAATTCATTCAGCTCCAGTCTTTTACCTTTACTCTCTATGTATTACTCTGCTTTAAATGTTGTAGGATTCTGGCTTTTAATGCAGTCTGCTATTCACTTCTGTTTTATGGGAGAGTTCATCCCATTCACATTCAGGGTTAAAATAGCTAATTCTGTATTTCCTGACATCTTCTTTATACCAAGTTATGCTTTTCTTTTTCCTTTTCTCCTTTCTTCTCTCCAGTATTTTGCTTCTGACCATCACTTCCCTTAGACTGCCCTCCCGCTTTACAGCCACTCCCCCTTTCTTGTACCTTTCCCTTACTACTTGTTTTCCCTTCTATTAGTGTCCCCCTTTATTTTCCCCTTTCCCTTCCACTTCCCTATAAGGTGAGACAAGGTTCTCTGTGAAACCAAATATGTTTGATATTCTCTCTTTGAGCCAAGTCTGATGAGAGTAAAAGTCACACAATGTTCATCCCCTCCCTTTTTTCCCTCAATTATAATAGGTCTTCTTTGCCTCTTCATGAGATGAAATTTCCCTCATTTTACTTCCATTTTTCTCTTTTTCCAATACAATCCCCTTTCCACCTCGTTTACTTTTCATATTATCACGATAAAATTCAATTATACCCATACTGTCTAACTAGACCCATAACAGAGATATAGTTCTCAAGAGTTCTTTGCTTTTTACCTTTTTATGCTTCTTTTGAGTTCTGTATTTGGAGATCTTTTTTTTTTTCTGTTCAGCTCTGGTCTTTTCATCAGAAATAAATGAGATTCATTTATATCATTGAATGTCCATCTTCTTCCCTGAAAGATAAGTTTAGCTGGGTAGTTTATTTTTGGCTACAATCCAAGTTCCTTTGCCTTTCAGAATATCAGATTCCAGACCCTTCAATCCTTAAAGGTGGAAGCTGTAGATCCTAGGTAATCCTGATCATAACTCCTCCATATTTGAATTTCTTCTTTCTGGCTGCCTGCAATATTTTTTCCTTGATTTGATAGTTCTGAAATTTAGCCACAATATTCCTTGATGTTTCTATTTTGGAGTTTCTTTCAGGAGGTGATTGGTGAATTCTTTCAATGGCTACTTTACCTTCTGGTTCTAGAACATTAGGACAGTTTTTCTTGATGATTTCTTGAAGTATGATGAGTAGACTCTTTTTTTCCCTCATAGCTTTCAGACAGTCCAATAATCCTTAGATTGTCTCTCTTAGATCTATTTTCCAGGTCAGTTGTTTTTCTATTGAGGTATTTCACATTTTCCTTCAATTTTTTCCTTTTTTTTTTTTTTTTTGTTTTGTTTGACTGATTCATGAAGTCTTATTGAGTCATTCACTTCCATTTGTTCAATTCTAATTTTTAGTGTATTATTTTCTTTAGTTACTTTTTTAAGCTCCTTTTGTATTTGGCCAATTGAATTTTTAAATGAGTTATTTTGTTCATTGCATTTTTTTCCATTTCATAAATTCTGTTAATTTGTTAATTTTCAACAAATGAAATTTCTTTTTCATATCTATTTTGTAAGGAGTTATATATTTTTCCCATTTCATCATATCTATTTTTAAGGAGTTTTCTTCATGTAAATTCTGTTTTTCCTTTTTTATGTCCTCTTGCAAAGATCTCACTTCCTTCCCCCATTTTTGCTCTAACTCTTTTGAGATCCTTTTTGAAATCATTCAAGAAAACCTTATGAAATGGGGACCAGCTCATCTCTCTCTTTGGGGTTTCATCTGGAGTTGATTTGCCCTTAGGAATCTCAGGATTTGAGGTATGTTCTTCTGTCTCTCCATAAAAGCTTTCTATGGTCAGAGTTCTTTTTGCTTTTTTGTTCATTTTTTTAAGGGTTGAAGTCTGCTCTTAACACAAAGGAGTGATAGCGGCTTTAGTTTATCCTGGGGCAATTCTGCTGATTGACTTCCAGTGCTGGGTAATCACAGCCAGGTCCTGTGTTCTTCTGGGGCTCAGTGACTTACAATTTGTCTTTTGTATTTAATTTTGGGTAGTTTTATAGCAGATCTGCTAACGACCTGCTTGCAATCCAAACAGAGTAGCCTAAGAGCCTCACAGAAGATTCTCTGCTGTGCAGATACCCCAACACTCTGGCTCCCCATCCCAGCTCCTTGCCCCGGGCTCCCTAAGCTAAAGTCTGGGCTTGGCAGCCTCTCCTCCTGCCTGATTGAAACAGACCTGTTCTGAAGTTCTTTCAAAATATCTTCTTCTGGGAAAGGAACCTGTATGTGCACGAATGTTTGTGGCAGGCCTCTTTGTAGTGGCCAAAAACTGGAAACTGTGTGGATGCCCATCAATTGGAGAATTGTGGTATATGAATATTATGGAATATTATTGTTCAGTAAGAAATGACCAGCAGGATGATTTCAGAAAGGCCTGGAGAGACTTACATGAACTGATGCTGAGTGAAATGAGCAGGACCAGGAGGTCATTATATACTTCAATAACAATACTATATGATGATAAATTCTGATGGACGTGGCTCTCTTCAACAATGAGATGAACCAAATCAGTTCTAATAGAGCAGTAATGAACTGAACCAGCTACTCCCAGCGAAAGAACTCTAGGAGATGACTATGAACTATTACATAGAATTTCCAATCCCTATATTTTTGTCCACCTGCATTTTTTATTTCCTTCACAGGCTAATAGTACACTATTTCAAAGTCTGATTCTTTCTGTACAGCAAAATAACTGTTAAGACGTGTACTTATATTGTATTTAATTTATACTTTAACATATTTAACATGTATTGGTCAACTTGCCATCTGAGGGAAGGAAGGGGGGGAAGGAGGGAAAAAAGTGGAACAAAAGGTTTGGCAATTGTCAATGCTGTAAAATAATCCATGCATACAACTTGTAAATAAAAAGATAGATATATATATATATATGTGTGTGTGTGTATATATATATATCTTCTGGAAATTTGTTGTACTCTAAACATTTGTGGTTTCTGTCACTTCAAAACCAGCTTAGAGGCTTAATCTGCTGTTGGTTTGGAAGTTGGAGAAGGTAAGATACAGTTGTGTCTACTTTCTGCCATCTTGGCTCCCCTGGTAAGTGCATTCTCAATCAGAGATCTCTAGCATCCTCCAAACTCATCTGGAGGTTTACCTCTCTATCCATATCATCACTCTTACTGCCTCTTGCTATTTCTAAGTTCTAATTCCTGTTTGATCCAGCAGCTCCTCCTCTAAATTTAAGTATCCTTTCTCTTATCTACAAATTTTGCCACTCTGCCACAGCTACTGCATTGCTGCTTGTTAAAGAACTCCTTTCTGATCTGCTGATGATTCTGCCCATTGCCATTTCTGGGGCTTGGATCTCTGGAAGGAATTCATAGATTTCCAGGAATCAAATCCATGGATCCCCATGTAAGTAGTCTTTTCACTACATTTCTCTTATCCATGATTCTCTCCATGTCTCTATAAAACTAGGTCTTTTGAATGACCCTTTTCATTTACCCCCAGAGAGACTCATTGAACCCAAAAGAATAATTGAATGAAGTAGGGGAAGAAACAGGGCTTTCAGATCTGTGAAAAAGTGGCAGCTAGATTCATGATGCCCAGGTACTGGGATATCTCAATCTCTGGAATTAATTGACATACTAGGGATTTCCACCTGCCTGGAAGTGTGAAGGATAGAGTGTGCTCCTGAGTGTTGGGTACATAAGGCAGAAGTATGGGACAAAGGAGAAATTCAATCAGTATTTATTAAAAGACTGCTATGTTCTAGACGCTGTGCTAAGTGCTAGGGATACAAAAAGACGTAAAAGATAACCTTGCTCTCAAGGAACTTACAATCTAGTAGGGGTAAGCAAAGCAAGCTAGATAAGGAAAAATAGAATAAACAGAGAGGAAGGTACTAGAATTAAGAGGGGTTGGGTAAAGTATCCAGTAAAAGATGAGATTTTAATTGGAACTTAAAGGAAGCCAGAACAAGGCTCCTTGTGTGACGTTGTGTTAGATATAAATTCAAGGAAATCAAATGACCCTTGCCAAGACATAGAGGCTCTGGAATTTCCCCTATAAATATAGGATTAAGCTTTGCCTGGGACTCTACCTCCAGAGAGCTACAGGAGAATTGACTCCATGTGTTGAAGAATTATAAGCAGACAGCACTGCCTAAGATCATCGAGGAAGCCTAATAGGGAATGATGCTGGAAAGCAATAGTCTGGCCATCTGCTGTGAACCAGAGACTGTTAGACTGAGTATGGACGACCAAATGTACAAAAATATTTATAGCAGCTCTTTCCTCAGGACAAAGAATTGGAAATTGAAGGGATGCCCATCAGTTGAGGAATGGCTAAATAAATTGTGGTATGTAATTGTGATGGACTACTACAGTGCTATAAGAAATGATGAGTGGGATGCTCTCAGAAAAACTGGAAAGTCCGCCACGATCTTAAGCAAAGTGAATTGTAGTGTGTACAGAGTAGCAAAGTTATGGGATGATCAGCTGGGAATGACTTTGCTATTCTCAGCAATACAATAATCTACAACTACTCTGAATGACTTATGATGAAATACTATCCATATCCAGAGAAAAAAACTGTTTCCGAATAAGCATTGAAGCATACCTTTTTCATTTTATTTTTTTCTTGAGGGCTTTTTTTTGGGGGGGGGTTAGATTTTGTGGACATATTTTGTATAATTTCATGTGTCTTCTTAATGAGGGGTGGAAGAAGGGAAAGATCTGCATCTTACAGTTTTAAAAACAAATATCAAAAATTGTTTTACATGTAACTGCGGAAAATAAAAATATTAAATGCTAAACTGTATTTTTCTAACTGCATCTCAATGCAATTAATTCCCTTTGTAATCCTGTGTATTTTATGCATGTAAAAACAAACCCCTGAGAAGGGATCATAGGCTTCACTGTACTGCTCAAGGAATCTTCTCTACATTTAAAACTTATGAAACTCTATAATAGTCATAATTGCTAGAGGTACTTTCAGATCATGATGCAAAATGATAGGGGTTATGCAGGCCTTTATGAAAGAGGTATAGGTAAAAGGGGGTGCTCATAAGGAGATAATGATCTTTCCCCGAGCTCTACTTGTTGACCTGTAAGTAATAAATTGGTCCATTATCTCTATAAGAATCATTACTAACAACATCTTGGGTGGTATCAGATGGTTAAATTTCAAGACTCTGGGTAGGGACAAGGAGCCAGAAAAGTGAGAAATATCTCCAAAGTATACCTGGTCCCCTTTGACACATAAGATTCTCTGAAGTGCCTACTATGTGCCCGTGACTGTGCTAAGTTCTGGAGATACAAATATAAGTCGGGGGAAAAAACAGTTGTTGCCCTCAAGAAACTTACAATTTAATGGTAGAAGAAAACATGCAAAAAATAAGGTTAAAAATGAGAGTAAACGTGGTGGGGCTGGGGGAATAGTGCCTGACTTATGGGCATGATACAGAATTGCAAAGAAGTCCAAAAGCAACATAGCTGGTGGGAAATGGGGGAGACAATCAGTTGACAAACATTTAATAAGCACCTACTATGTGTCACATAGGCTCTGATATTAGGTATCTGCAATATGTTACTTGAACTCTCTTCATTTGTATAATGAAATAATTGGAATAGGTGGCTTCTGAGGTCCTTTCCTGGCTATGAATTCAGTGATCCTATGGCAGCAGAAGCATTATCAGGCTACATAACTTCAGAAATTACACAGGAAGTTAGTTGGCAGAGGCAGGCATCTAAGAATCATTGGACACATTTTGATCCATTTCTTGGATTGTGCCAAAGTATGGTTAGGTGCTTACTCTTCATGGAAATTAAAAGTGCCCCAAGTAACCACAACTAAAAGAATACTAGGGAAAAAAGGGAAATAGATATTGTGACAAAACTTCCATTCTCTGCAATAATCACGTGGAATCTTAAATATTAGAGTCTTTGGTGATGATAGGATCTGATTTAGACAGAATCTGAAAGGAACCTTACTCCAACCCTCTTATTTTACAGACGGAGAAACTTGGTCCAGAGAGATTGTGACATATTTGATGGCACACAGATAATGGGCCTTTGATTTAATTCTGATCCCAATGTCTGGAAACAATCCATAAATTCTTATTAATAAAAGTTTTTTTTCTTTTAAAGGATATTAAATGTTTGTAGCAGCTCTTTTTGAGGTGGCAAAGAACTAGAAAATAAGTCCTCATCAAATGGGGAATGGCTAAATAAATTATGGTATATGAAAGTCCAAAAAAATTATTGTACTATAAAATATCATGAATTTAGAAAAGTCTGATGCTTTCCATGAACTGGTGCTGAGTGAACCAAGCAGAACTAGCAGCAACAAGACTATGTGATGATCAACTATGATAGATTTGACTCTTTTCAGCAATTCAGTGATCCAAGACAATTCCTGTAAACTTTGGGTGGAAAATGGTACCTGCACTCACAGAGAGATCTATGGAGACTGAATACAGATCAAAGGATATTATTTTCACCTTTTTTTCCTTTTTTTTCTCATAGTTTTTCCCTTTTGTTCTGATTTTTCTCTCCCAACATTACTCATATGGAAACATGTAAAAATGGGGAGAGAGAAGGAGAAAAATTTGGAACACAAGGTTTTGCAAAGGTTCATGGGGAAAGCTATCTTCGAATGTATTTGGAAAAATAAAAACCAAAAGCAAACAAAAAAGAATTGTTTACATGTAAGATACATACAATGTTAAAAAAAAAAAAAAAAAAAAGGAGGTAATTTCAAAGGCAAAGGATAGGGTGGTCATGAAAAAGGTGTCTTGCAGAAGAGAAGGTTTGGATTGAGCTTTAAAGGAAGTCAGGAGGAAGAAGTCGGGAAGGAGAGGATTATAGACCCCGGGGGACAGTCAAAAGTTAGGGGATGGAGTCAGTCAAGTGTCAACAAGATGAAGATTATCCCAAATGGAAACTTTAAGTGCCAGTAATAGTATTTTTTAAAAAGTAAATCAATGATTTATAAAACTTGAAGTTAATCCCTAAAAAACAAAACCAAACCAGATGGAGGAGTTGGAAGGGTAGGGAAATGAAAACTGTATTTTATTTAATCACCAGAAGATGGTGACAGTTGCTCACTTTAGTAAAGCTTTTTGCCTTTCAAATTAAACTATTTCCTTCCCTTCCTTGTAATTGTGATTTGGAATGTAGATCAGGTTTGGGCGTGTCTATTTACTGTTGGCTTAGAAGGAACATAATCTTTAAAAAAATAATTTGCTTTCATGTTCCCATTTCCCTAATTTGTCCTAAGGGGTGGAAAGGAAAGTTTACATTTCCTAGTTAGATGTCCAAGTAAGCTTTTTGAAATTCCTATGTTTAGGTTTGAAGGTGAGAAAACTGTAAAATTCTTCTATCTGGAATGCCCTTTCACCATCCTTGTGTTCTTAGAGTAAGAATCTAAATGACTATTTTAAATATTAAATATTCTGAGGAATCGTCTCTAGTTTTGGACTTCCCCTTCCTGTATATCCTCATCCTATAATTTCACTGAGGAATCATAGATGCCAATTCACATTTAATCTTAAATTCTTCAATTATGCTAACTTGTTCTCTTCTCTTTTATCCACCAATCCATACTTGGTATTCTTATCATAATGGTATTACTTGGGAGTTACAAAGGGAAGCTAACCATCTAGATCTTCTAAGCTTTGGGCTTTCATTCTCTCTGTGGATAGGACTCCTTGCATACAGAAGACATTACAAACCCTGCAATGATCCTGTGAAGTAGGCATAGTAATTTGACCCGTCCAGCAAGTCATCAAAGTTTGGGTCCTGAGGCGGACATTTGCCTGTAAGGCTAAGCCTGAAAAGGAATGGGGTTAGAAATGAGGAGGGAGATGAGCTGAGGTGGAGCAAAGTCTCTCTTTATTGAATGAAGAGGGTCTAGTTTTATATGATTTCTGGGTGACATGTAAAGAATGTCGGACCATAGGTGTGGCTGACATCCTGGGGCATACTCGTTATCTAGTTCCTGGGCGGGTAGGGCCAATTTCCTGGGACACACATAATCTTGTCTCAGGAATTTAATCACATTAGCTCTTTGTTTCCAAGGACATGGTCTCTGGCAGTAATTATTTACCACTATTAAAAAAAATTATTTTATTGTCAATTTACAGAACACAACAAGTACATGAAAATAAAATGATGATTGCTATTCCCTCCAAATATAGCCACAAATAAGTGTGTATATATATATGTACATATATATATATATACACACACACACACACACAGATGTATATATATGCACATATATACTTATATATATGTATAAATTATTCTATACATACTTGTAGTTATCAGTTCTTTCTCTAGGTGCAGATAGTTTCTTTTTTCAAATGTCCTTTATTTTTAATTTGGGTATCTACAATAGTCTAAGTGACTTAATTGCTCAGTCATTCTTAAAGCAGTATTGCTGCTTCTGTATGCAATATTCTCTTGATTGTGTTCACTTCACTCTTCATCATTTTGTGCAAGTTTCTCCATGCCTTTCTAAGATCATTGAGTTCATAATTTTTTATAGCACAGTAGTATTCCATCACAACCATACACCACAACTTATTCAACCATTCCCCAGTTGATGAGGATCCCTGCAAGTATTTTATATCTAGGAATCTAAAGCATGAACAGTTCCAGTAATGTATCACAGATCAAAGAGCTAGACAGTTGGAGGGCCAGGAATTTAGAATCTGTCAGATGCTAGAAATTTTTTTATAATTAATTTCTTGATTTAATTTATAACCCTAGGAAGTATACCCTAAGGAAATAGAAAAGGTCCTTTATACATAAACATATTGGTGGGGGTAATGGAGAAGATGGAGATATTAAGAGTAAGAAAGCTTCCATTTTCTTTAATGATCTTCCAGATTTTACACTGGAGACATTTGGAAACAATTCACAAAGTCTTAGCGGTAACAAAGGAGTAAAATAATTTTTGAACAGTGTCTCGTGCAATTCTTGTAAAGACAACAGGAAAAGGTCAAGGATGAGAGGAATGAAATGCTTAATACTGAGACAATAAGTCTCAGGAAACAAGAAGAAAATAGTTTAGGTTCTTAAATAATCTCTATGTCATATGCAAGTGGACCTCCAATAGAAAATCCCAGGTAAAATGATACTTTTTCTATACTTCTGCCACTCCGTAGCCGACCTAAAAAAACAGGTCTCACTGGGATCTTGATTTTTTCATCTCTTCCATAATCTACATAGATGAGTTCACTGTCAGCCCGACCACTTAGTCGTAGCAAAAGTTTCTGGACTTCTTCATCCTTCCAAACATCTCCACTCTGCCACCAGGCATCTGATGCCTTTTTAGAACACTGCTCAATTTTGAGTCTGTGCACAAGCCTATTGAGACCAAAGCCTTTTCCAAGGTAAAAATGTGCAATCGGCTGTTTAAAATGACTCATATATTTATATTGTGATCTGAAGGACTTGTTTAGAGATGAAATATACTTTTCCATTTGTTTAGAATCTGGATTGAGTTGTTGGTTTTCTGGCCAGAACATCAGAGAGGCAAGGAAGTAAGGTTCTGAGAATTTGCAATCCCAACCTACTTGCTGCAAGATTTCTCGTAGCTGATTCTTTAGCTTGGGAAGGGGTTGCACCAATTTGGAAGCTGGTCTTAAACAACTGAGAATGATATTGGCCAGAATGAAATTCTGTTTTTCTCTCAAATAGACTTTGTTGGTCAGCTGTTCGAGGAGAAATGTATATTGATTTATGATATCTTCCATTTTGTTGGCAGCGCCTTTTTGATAAGGGAGAAGGTATTCCAATAATCCAGAAAACTTATCTGCTTTTAAAATCTCCAAGCTTTTCCTACTAGTCTCTACTTGAATTGAGAAAGCAAGTTTTGATTTAGGGTTTGTGTTCTGCAACTGCTGCTGATCTGAGGGACCGAACACTTCTGCATATTTACTGAAATATTCAGCCACCTTTCTCCGAAGTTTTGTCTCTTCTTTTTCCTTAATGCTGTTCTTGGGTTTCAGAAGGACAAAGTAGTCATCAAAAAAATCAAATGCTTGTTTCAAAGCTAACTGCAAGTTACTCAGGTAATGAATGAAATCCTTAAGAACTAAGTGGTATTCATCATTTGGATCCCCAGGAATATCACCTGTTCTGGATAAAAATTGTACCAAGTGTCTGTTACACGTGTCACCTTCTTTGCCAAAGAAAGAAATGAGCTGTAGAACTTGGATTGTGTAAAGACACACTTCAATCTCTCCTCGATAGCCTGCTGTATTGTATGAATCATACTTCCTTTTTGACTTTTGACTGTCCATATCTTCTCTAATATCTTCTTTCATTTTAGTTTGTTCCTGGGACAATTTGAAGGCTTCGGAGGCTTTTTTTGCAGTTTCTAGGAGACTTTTTAGATCCTCAACAGCGATGGTCTTACTTTTTGCATTTTCATCCACCCACCATTTTATCTTACTTTTGTAGACTTGGCCAAGGGTATCTGTGATATAGGAATTGCAGGATGCGAATGCTTTTGCTTTTTTTGCCCACTCCAGAGCATTGGGAAAATTCTTCTCCTTAATGTAGAAATGTCTTGCTAAGGCTTGACAAATGAATGCATTCTGGGGGAACCGAATAGCTCCTTCCTTCAAGACCATTACAACTTCACTATTGCCTTCTTCTTGTTGTACTGCTTCGATCAGTGGGGAAAACAAAGTATCTGTTTCATCCCCATGCTCCCTGCGCTGTCTGGTAAGCAACAAGGTTTCCACATCTTGGGAAAGTTTGTCTCTTCCTATTCCAATATTATAAAATAAACTCTCTTGTAACAGTTCCAGTGTGATTTTACTTTTAGTCAAATGATAAGTAGTTTTCAACTCCACTAGACAGTGATTGGCAATGAGAGGATGGATGATCCTTACACCTTTGTACTTCCCTTTTTCCTCCACTTCTGTTTGAATCAAAAGAGTAGAATAGGTTCCCATCTTGTCTTCAAGGCATTCGTCTCCCCAGAAAGCCTTCTTATTGGCAATTCCCAGGAACTTCTCACACTGGGACACCGAGATTATGGAATTAGTAACATAAGAGTTCAGTAAAGCCAGAAAGGAAATGAGTTTTGCTTCCTTGCTATGTATTTTAAGCCCTTGCAGTATGTTCTTGACAACCTTTTCTATGTATTTTTCATCAAAATTACTTTTCATGATCATGAAAGAATAGAAATCTTCAAAGTTCTCATACTGCTTTTCAATTTCTTTCAGTTTGGCCTCAAAAGCTCTTTGCTCTGAAGCAGAAAGGGAATATTCCAAAGCAATGCTGTCTGGATTTTTTGCACTTTTAAGAGGATTCTGGGACCTCATACAGTTTAAAATAATCACTAGAGGTTTTTCATATTGAATACTTTTTTCTGCTACAGCTGCAAGAATATAATTCTGTAGTAGAGAGACATTTTCTTGTTCTTCAAAATCATCCACAAGGAGCAATACAGGTAAATAATCTTGATGGCCATTTGAGCCATAGGTGATTAATGTGGTTATCTGTTCTCCAATTTCTGGAAATTCGGTTGCTTTATTTTTCAACACAGCACATCTGAATTTTTTCTTTAGTTCCCAGAGAACATGCATAGCCAATGTAGTCCCCCCACAGCCTGGATGATGATAAAGATTAATAATTTTGGCACACATTTGTTTAGGAGAATTTGCCCAGTGGAGGATCAACTCTTCAAGTTTTTCATAACTATCTCTTTTGACAAAAGTTGACGAATAGTTTTTAGAGGAAAAGTAGAAGTTCCACCAAGAAACTTTGCCACCTCGATAAAAATGCTCTTCTTGAGATTTCATGAATTCAAGAAATGTCTTTTTATCCTTTTCTAATTCTGTATCTTTACATTCATTTTCACAGAGAATTTCTAGAGCACCCATGAAATCTTCTTCCCTTTTCAAAAGAACCGTAGAGGAACCAGTTGATGGCAAAAACCTCTGTGAAGAATGAATCCTTGATTTTAATTTAAGAATTGTACCATTTATCTTTTCAAGGCTTAAGGTAGAAATACATTGGTCTGAGAGCTCATCAACTATTGTCAGTCTGGCTTGCAGAAGAGTTTTCCATCGCTGGCATATCTGTGGACTGACACAGATGCACATTATGTTTTCCATTCCCTTCATGTCTTGGTAAAAAGCACAGAATGTTTCAATGAGGGGATCTCTTCGATCTTCTATTGGAGAGAGTAACAGAAACACCACCAAAAACCTTCCTTTAGGCATTATGTTTTCATGCGTAAGAAATGAAATTAGTTTTCTGACTTCAGAAGCTCTTTCTCGTTGCCATAAACATGACTCTAAAGGTTTATGTTCCGGACTTTCTAGATCTGTCCTACCGTTACAAAATATCCAGCTGGGCTGTTGATAAAGATTCAATTTATCAGGATTTTGGGTAATTTTGTCATCATACTGATATGGAAAGTGAAGGTTTGCTGCTCGGGTCTCTCGGTAAAACTTTACCAACCCATTGTTCCCAGATTCAGGATCAAACTCCAACACAGCAAACCATTTAATTTCCTTTAGAAAGTCCAGGTGCTTTATTTGATTTGGATGACACTTACTAGCCACCAGAATGTACCAGTCATAGTAGGTATTATCCAAAAGGTCTCGGTTTCCTGTGAGCAAATTCACCAGCTTTGGCCCTTCATTTTCCTTCATCTCCCTTTTTGTTCTATATTCTTCCTCTGCAGATTTTCTAGAATCTACCAGCGAATTCAAATTAACTAAAAAGCTGTTGTAATCTGCATCACGTTGCATGATATTAGCCAGGATATCTTTAGAACTGGCTCCCTCTCTCACAAAAAGTGAGTATTCTTTTTTTTCCATCCACTTTTCTTCTTTAAGGATTTGCATCTTGATGTTGAAAAGAGCATTTTTACATATGGAATACTTGGGAATGACATCAACTTCAATAACAAATCTATCAGATAGAGTATTATCCTGCAGTAAGACTTCCACAAACCTGGGTTCCCTAATACATTCACGTGCTAAATTGACCTGATCATCTCTAAAATACTGTTTGATCTTTACATTGAAATGGTCAATAAAAGCATCTGTATTGGTAATTTTCATCCCAACAATTTCTCCATGGGGTTTGTCTTTGACACCAAAATGGATAGTGCCATTGGTACGGGAATTCATGCAGGCTGAAGCAAATCGAAAGACTTCATTGCTAAATTTCATTTTGATGTCTTCCTCAGTTGCTGCCTCAGTGTTAGTCAATAGTTTGAACTCATGGACTGGATCAATGAAATTTAGTGGTCCTGTTTCCGGTTGTAAGATATAATGTTGTATATAACGACAAGTGTCATGGAAACTATCAAATGGATATGGCAAACATGGTAATCTTTTTGGTTCTAGCTTGGGCTTTGCTTCATCCATTGTGACTTCTTCAACATGTAATATGTTTTCTCTAGTGAGTTTTGATTCTTGGGTACTTTCAGAATCTGTAATGTCTTGAGAGTTGGTTGTCAAAATTGACTCTTCTGTATTTTCTGTTTTGACTTTTCTTCTCTGTCTCTTCTCTTTTTTAGAAATTTTCAAGCTATCTTGTTTTTCAGATGCCGGAACAAGATTTTTTGGTGGAATGTTCTTCATTTTTTCAATAGCATGAATTATCAAAAGAGCTGGGCCATGTGGTATGCCCATTTCCAAAAGATCCTTCTTAGTTAAGATTCTTAATACTAAGCCTGTCACTGCTTCAGAAAATAAGATTTGTCCATATTTTTCATCAATCTTGAGTTCTTCTGTTAACCATTGTTTCACATGTTCTTTGGTCCAGTCATCGATATTGGGGCTTGGGTCAGTCATTTCAAAGATCTTCACTCTTTTGAAAGAAAAACAAAAGTAAAGTAACATGTTAAAAAATTTAATAAACATAAAAATAATAAATCCCAATTTAATAAAACAAAGTCAATGCAACATATGTAATGCAACATAATATTTGGGATATTGTATATGATATACTTAATTTAGAATTGCAATGACTTACAACCTTTGTTCATTGAATCACAGAATCACAGTTGGAAGGGACCTTAGAATTCAGCTCATCTATACTAAGTTAAACAATTCCCTTTGCAATATCCCTGACTAATCATCAAATTGCCTTCCCTTGAAGATCCCAGTGACAGTAAACATATTCAATTACACTTTAGGATGACTTAGATTTTTTAGGAAAATTTTCCTTATAAACAGCCTTTTTTTTTTTTTTTTTTACCAATTCCACCCATTGTTTCTTATTCAGTCTTCTAGCTAGAGCCAAAAAGAAAATGACATTTTGTTGTCCTTAGTTTTCATCATCAACCTTGGATCATTCTCACATTCGGAGTTCTAATACTATGCTTTCACTCCTCCTCTACTCTATCCCTGCTCCCCTGTGTATTTTTTATGCATTCATGGTTTTGAGGTATAGTTGGGGGACTGACTTGGTCAAATGTAATTAAGACTATTCCATCATGACAATGGGCCATGAAAAAATAGTGTTTTGGGATTATGTTAATGTTGAGATGGAAAAGGATTGTTTTTCAACCATTTCATAAACTTCTCTGTCACTTGACTTCAGTTAGCAAAAAAAACAAAAAACAAAAAAACCCTCTCATTTCATTTTCAAATATAGCTCGAAAATTAAACTGAAAACATTTTATAGTAAATCACCTTTGCCTGCATCACGTTTTGGGTTAGAAAAGTACTAGAAATGAGACAGCTAGGTGGCGCAGTGGACAGAGCACTAGCCCTGAAGTCAGGAAGACCTGAGTTCAAAACTGTTCTTAGACACTTAACACTTCCTGGCTGTGTGACCCTGAGCAAGTCATTTAACCCCAATTGCCTCAGGAAAAAAAAGGAAAGAAAAGAAAAGAAAAAAGAAAAGTACTGGAAACAAAGTAGATGCTATTGATTAGGGAATGGTGAAACAAATTATAGTACATGGATATAATGAAATCTGACCAAGCTGTAAAATATGATGGTTACAAATAAAACAAATATAGACAAGATTAGAAGGAAAGCAGAAAATTGAGAGGAAATTTTTATAGACAGTTTCTCAGATAAATGTCTCATATCTCAAATACATAGTTTTGTAAAATCTATAAGAATTTGAATTATTCCTCAATTGATAAATAGTCAAAGAATATAAACAAGCAGTTTTCCAGTGAAGAAATCAAAATAATTTATAGTCACATGAAAAAATGCTCTAAATAATTAGTTTTTCTTTTTCTTCCTTCTTGATCTAATTTTTCTTGTGAGGCAAGATAACTGTATAAATATGTATACACATATTGGATTTAACATGCATTTTAACATAAAAAATAAAAGAAGAGAAGAGACAGAATAAAACATCTTTATGAAGGTTAGAGGTCCATTTGTGGTCAATAGCATGTTTTCTGACTTTCTTGATATATTGATACATTTTGTTGATGTTTTCTCTTTTAAAAAAATATTGTTATATGAGTTGACTTTTTGACAAAAGGGGAAAAGGGGGGATATGGGGAGAAAGTTTGGTGATGTAAAAAATTCTCAATAGAAATTTTTTTTTAAAAAAAATGTTAATTATTACATAACTGAATTAAAATTATATGTTAAGTCTCTGGTACTGGAGGCCCACTATGGAATGGAGCAGATCAAAATACCTATATCAACCAATTGAGGGATTGGGCCTGTGAGGAGCCACTGAATTTCCAGTCTGGGCAAGATAAGAAGACCCAGCCTTCAAAAATAAATAGCAATGAATGAATTAACCAATAAATGAGTAAGTGCATACATAAGTAGAAGATATAAGATGGGGGAGGGGGGAGAGACATAGAAAGAGTGAGAAAGAGACAGACAGAGACTGAGAGATGGAAAGACAGGGAGAAAGAGATGACAGGTACAAGGAGACAGAAAGATAAGCAGACAGATACATGGATAGATAATAAATAATTGAAAGTCACACAGATATATAGTCATAGTAGGTAGATCAGTAGATGGATAGGTGGCGGTGATGGCGGTGGCTGTGGTAGGGGATACTCAGCTCGCCGCTGTAGGCAGATCCCGAGCTCCAAATCCACAGCCCCGAGTCTGAGGCGGAGCTGCAGCCACCGCCACCGCCGCTGCCCGGTCCGCGATGTCAGCGGCCTGAGCCACTGAATGCGGAAAGGGGGAGAGCGGGTGTCGCGGTCCAGCTTCGTCCTACCCTGCCTTGCCCTGCCCTGTCCGCTCTTTCAGCCCTCCTGCCCGCGCCTCTGGCCTCGGCCCCCGGCCGCCATGTGCTCCAGTCTCTGGTTCCTGATGGACTGGAGGATCCGCGAGGACCACCCGCAGGTGCAGATCCTGCGCGCCCTCCGGCAGCGCTGCTCCGAGCAGGACGTGCACTTCAGGGCCCTGCTCATGGACCAGATCGCCGTCACCGTCGTCGTCGGTGGCCACCTCGGCTTGCAGGTGAACTAGAAGGCTCTGACGACATTCCAAATGTGGTGCTTGTGCGGGTGCCCACACCTTCAGTACAATCGGACAGTGACATCACTGTCTTGAGACACCTGGAGAAGCTAGGCTGCCGCCTGCTCAATCACCCCCAAAGCATTTTGAACTGCATCAACAAATTTTGGACATTCCAAGAGCTGGCGGGACATGGGGTTCCCATGCCAGACACATTTTCTTATGGTGGTCATGAAGACTTTGCCAAGATGATTGATGAAGCCGAGCCCCTGGAGTACCCTTTGGTGGTGAAGAGTACTAGAGGACATCGAGGAAAAGCAGTTTTCCTCGCAAGAGATAAACACCATTTATCAGACATCTGCCACCTGGTCTGTCATGATGTGCCCTACCTGTTCCAGAAATATGTGAAGGAATCTCAGGGAAAGGATATCCGAGTGGTGGTGGTGGGTGGCCACGTCATTGGCTCCATGCTTCGCTGCTCCACACCCTGGTATTATCACCTTATATTCTTTCACTCTCCCATACTCAAAGCTATCCCTTTTTGCTGCTGCTGCTTCTTCTTCTTCTCCTCCTCCTCCTCTTCTTCTTCCTCCTTCTCCTTCCTTTTCTTCTTCTTCTTCCTTCTCCTCCTCTTCTTTCTTCTCCTCCTCCTTCTCCTCCTCTTCTTCCTCCTTCTCCTTCCTTTTCCTCCTCTTCTTCCTCCTTCTCCTTCCTTTTCCTCCTCTTTCTCCTCATCCTCTTCCTCTTCTTATTCTTCTTTCATTTTATTTTTCCCCAGTTACATGTAAAACATATTTTTAACATTCGTTTTTAAAACTTAGAGTTCCAGATTCTTTCCCTTTCATTTGGCTCGTGGGAGTCTTTCCAGATTTTTCTGAGAGCATTTTGCTCATCATTTCTTATAGGAAAATAGCATTCCATCATAATCACAAACTACAGTTTATTCAGCCATTCCCCAATTTATGGGCATTTTCTCATTTTCAATTCTTTGTCCCAAGACAAGAGCTGCTTTTCCTACATAAAGGTCCTTTTCCTTTTTTGCTTTTTAAAAAAATTCCTTGTGAGATACAGACCTAATAGTGGTACTGCTAGGTCAAAAGGTATACACTTATAGCCCTTTGGGCATAGTTCCAAATTGCTCTACAGAATGGTTGAATCAGTTCACAATTCCACCAACAATGCATTAATATCTCATTTTCCCACACCTCCTCCAACATTTGTCATTTTTCTTTTCTGTCCTATTAGTCAATCTAATATATATGTGGCAGTACTTCAGAATTGTTTTAATTTTCATTTCTCCAATCAACCAGGGCCTAGCTTCTTAAGGATATTTTGCAGGTAAGGGTCTTTTTCTTTTGGATGATCCCTGGATATCCTACAATCTGACTTTCTCATTAATAATCCATTACAATGGTCTTTAGGATGATGAGGTTGTAGCCTTAAAGTTGGGAGCATTGGAGAGATATGGTCATCTAGTCTAACCCTCTAATTTTGCAGATGTGGGGACCAGGCTCTTGTGCCTGAGCAAAACTGACCCTTTTTGACCCTCCAATTGCATTGAGGCAGCACTTATTAAATATACAAGAATAAGGCAAATGGTCTCTTTCTCAAATTTGCACTTTTCAAAACCACATTCTCTTTCTTTGTCCCTCAAACCTACTTTTTGTTTCTCTTGCTACCTGATTAGTAAGCTTGCTTCTGAACCCAAATATTCTCCTTAGTAACTAGAATTTCATGTAAGTCTTTCCTGCTTACATACACACACACATGCACACATACACAATCTATATGCACACAGGTACCCATGTATACACATGTGTGTATAACACACACATGTCTACACATACATACATGCACATACAACACATGCTAGATTATATAAGCCAGAGACACTTGTAAAAGGATAAGTAGCCTGTGGGGGAACAGGATGAGGAGCAAAAGAAACATTTCTAGTCTCGATAAAGACAAACTCTTTAGTTTAGGAACTCCAAAGAATAAAAAGGAGACTCTATTGGGCTTTTGCAGTACTGGAGGAAGCACATTTGCCTTCTGAGTATCCTACTAAAACCTTTATTTAAAATAATACATCAGTTATCAGTCTCTGAGCAATCATAAGCACTAGCAAGGATGTCCCAAGCCATTGAATAAGCCTACTGGACTTTTCTTTCCTAGGACAATAAAGGCTCCAGGTGTCCATATGCAGCAAGACTATAGAGCTCAAATCATTCATCCCTTACATTTTTGCCTTTTTCTGAGAAGCAAGTCAAAGTATAAGATTTGAAGAAACTGCCTATTCTATATACTAGCATAGAATGTTAGAACTGAAGGCATTGGATGTTTGAGATGGAAAGGACCTTATAGATTATCTAGCATTACCCCCTCATTTATAAATACAGCAAACTCCATCAAAAGACTTGGACAAGGAGTAAAGGTACATGGATGGTTCTGGCTACTGCACACAATCCACTTTCCATAGTTATCGAAGTGCCAATGGGATTCAGACTTGAACAAAGAGCAAACTACTCAAAGTACTGCTGACTGTGATATAAAGGAAGAGAAGTTTAATTGCTTCCGATCTGCTATCTCCATGATAAAGAGAAAGATTTTTTTGATTGATTACATAACCAGAACCTGGTCATTTTCTAAAAGGCCCAAGTTAACTTTGGCCTAGTCTCTTTATTTCATTCTCATTCATTATACTATAGTGATTTATATAACCACCAATTTTAAAAAAGCAAAAAAAAAAAAAAAAGATTTCAATAACAATTTGTAAAAATAAAAATGTTTGTTGCATTGAATTAATCACTATTTTGAAACATACTGTTTGTGCTTTAAATATATGTGTATATGATACTTAATTTTTTCCCAATAAAGAGCATTTATTCTACTGACAGCATGTAGGGAAAGACAATTCTGTAAGACAAGAAACACTGCTGAAGTCATTTGGCTCCAAAATATGGGCCTCAGTCCTTGGCTTTGGCATTTGTTCTTTTACCTTCTAGGTGATGGGATTGGAGCCTCCAATTTTATGAGTTTCAAAATATCAAGAGATTTTAGACTTTTCAGTTTCTAGATTTTGCAGCCAATTTAGTCCTAATTCTCAAAGGAACAAGGAGTGGCCTTTGGGAATTACTTTGAGGACCTAGCCCAGTAATAGCTAGGATGAGGATTTTTTTTTTTTGATAGATACACACATTTGATAAATCCAGTGCTAGAGAGAGACTATGCTAGGAATCAACCCAATCTCCCTATCCCCAATATTCCCAAGATGTTGGAAAGATATATTTTGTATTTTGTTCTTGCTTATATCTTTAAAACAAATACCCAACCTAATAAAAACCAGTCAATGTTAAATGTTTAGATGGAATTACTGCCCTACATACCTGGAGGTTTAATCCAAGAGCATTAAAGATAAAAAACCTGAAATCCCTCAGTGTACCTCTAAGTCCTTGAGAGGGAAGTGATTTTAGGAAGTGAGGCTACATAAGCAAGAACAAAAGAATAAGTATATTTATACCTAGATACCTCAGGGCATACTCTTCCCTATCCCACCTTGGTCTCTTGGGAGAATGGGCTCAAACTTAACATTGATCCCATTAAGCTTAGTCCCTCTCAGTTATTATTGGGCTGGATCCCAAAGATCATCCTCATGTCTCATTGAGCTGGCTAAAAAACTAGATGCTTAGGATGCTGGAATGCTGGGCCCCCAAGAAATCCAGAAGCTTACTCTCAGCCTTTCAAAACTCACAAGATCTTTCATCTAGAAAGAACCACAAAGCTATATTATACTGTTAAAATCCTATGTCATAACTTTTAGAGATCCTTTTGGAGAGCTAAGACTAGGATTACACTATATGAATGAACACTTTATTTTTAGCTTTGCTTTAAAAATTCAGAGTCCAACAATAAAATAACAAAAACTCCAGGATAAAAAGAAGATAATAGCTAAGGAGCTGGTGTTTTCTTCTCCAGACTCTGTAAGTTCTGTAAGCCTCTATAGACAAAAGTTCCCAAGGCTTTTCCCTACAGCATTTTCTCTCTCTAGACATCAGCAATGTAATTAAACCACAATAGCACAATCCAAAAGAAGGAGGCAAGAGACTAGGCCATAATTAATTTGGTCTCTCTTATTATACCTCACTTCCAGTTATACAGCCAATTGGAAGGGGAGGGAGGGAAGGCTTCTCTTAACAGATGGACAGAAAATTGTAATCAGATGGATTACATCTAGGCAGATCTGGGCCTGGAGTCAGGAGCATCTGAGATAAAATTCTGCCTAGCTGTGTGATCCTGGGCAAGTCATTTAATCTCTGTTACTCAATTATAAAATGGAGATAATAACAGCACTTATTTTGCAAGGTTGTTTTTAGGATCAAATGAGATAATATTTGTAAAGTGTTTAGCAGAACAGTGTGCAGTATATAGTAGGCATTATATAAATGCTTATTCTCTTCCCTCCTTCCACTTCCACCTCCATTTATAGAATGTCTATACATGCAGTAGATTCTATGTCATGGAGACTCTTCTGGAAGCTGACTCATCACCATCTGAGGTAATGGACCATCTGAAGTACTCTGCACCTGCACCAGAGATCCATCACACTATCAATATTTACTTTGTTTCTTATCTTAGCAAATGTGATAAAGCTGTTGACTCACAGAAATTCAAAGCCAGGTCTCAGCTAATATTTACAGATAAAGAGTGGGAGGAAGAGAGAAGAGTTTTCTTATTTTTAGAAAGACAAAATGTTTAGTTTAGACTTACTCTGGAATATTCTGTAGCCACTTTTAAATGGTGGACAAAGTGGAAGATGAATGTTGAACTCTAACAAGACAGGCATTAGTTTGAAGTTCATGCACCCCAGAGAAATAACTGTGAGCTCCAGAAAACCCTAGGCTTGGGAAGGAGCTGGCACAATCATTTTCAGTCTCCTTTTCACTTATAGGAGTCTTGGAAGGAGAAAGATACGTTCCTGACTGGAAGTGAACATCGAACATTTCTGTCTGCATGAAGGTAGGGAAAGAAAGTAGAACTGGGTTGTTCTTTGCCTCAGGGGATGACTGACAGCTCAACCCATCAAATAATTCTAGTGCTTCCTCCCACTCAGGTAGAAGAATGAAGAAATTAAAATATATAGAGAGAGTTATTTGTCCAAGGTCCAGAATTCAAACCTTGCTCTCAGACCTGCTTTCTGACTCATTCATGGTGTCATGCAGATACCAAAAGCATCTGTTTTCTAAAAAGGAGCTAAAACTAAACTAAACTAAACTAAAATATGGAAAGAAATTCCGTGGAAAGAACTCATTAAGTCCAATTTTGGGCTCAAAGAACTTGCTGAATTCGTAATTTTCTGAGTTGTTTTTATTTTCCTCTTCTATGAAAATGACCTTGCTCTTTAGAGGTGGACATGCTCTCTTAATTTTAGATGATCTTTTAGGATTAGGACTACCCTGCTAATCCTCTGATATCAGAATTACAATTACCAGTACTACAAATTTGTAGTACATGTGTATGTGTGTGTGTGTGTGTGTGTATAATATGTGTATATACAGAAATACACACATACATATATCTGTAGGAGTGTGTGCGTATATATACATATGTGCTTACTATTTTAAAAATATATTTTCCCAATTATATGTTAAAACTTTTTTAACATTTCAGTTTTTTGGGTTTTTTTTAAGTTCTGAATTCTGAGTCATATTCCCTTCTCTTCCCTTCTTATCCATGACTTGACTTGTCCTCGTCCCCGCCTCTCTCCTCATATGGTATGGTAAGCAATGATATAGATTATGCATGTACAATCATGTAAAACATTTCCATATTAATCATTTCGTACATCTATATTATACTGTTAAAACTTCCTATGTCATAGCTTTTAGAGATCCTTTTGGAGAGCTAAGACTAGGATTACACTATATGAATGAACACTTTATTTTTAGCTTTGCTTTAAAAATTCAGAGTCCAATAAACAATCTTTCCACAATAAAATAACAAAAGCTCCAGGATAAAAAAGAAGAAAAAAAAAAAAAAAAAAAAACAGGCAGCTCCTCCCATCCCCACTTTTCCCTGACTTCTGCATCCCTACCTCCCCTCGGTTGCTTTTATCCGCCTTTGACATCTTCTACTTCCCAATATATTCGTTGAACTATTTTGAAGATTTCTGTCAAGTGGGGTGGGGTAGGAGCAGTCAGTTTCTTGCATGTTAGTTTCATTTCTGCTTTAGGCAGAACGGTGCAAGCCTATCCATGATTGGTTGGTTTGTCTCCGGCCCCGCCTTTCCCTCTCTCCCCATCCCGTTGCCAAATGAGGTGGAAGGGGATTTGTGAAGCTGTTGTTACTAAAAACGCCAATATTCAGTCTTTTTGGCCCTTGAATTGTTTCATTTTCCTGTCTCAGATACTCCCTGCCACCTCCCAATATTATATAAAGGACCACCCTTTGTGGAGTTTCACATTTCAAACCTCTGATCTAAAGTTTGCAAGAGATCCCTTGTGTTCCATCTCCCCTACAACACACACACACACACACACACACCCAGAAGCTTCCTCCTCCAAATATACGTGACCTCTAAGATAAGCTTCACTTGATAGTTTTATGTCTGTTTCATTATTTAGAGACAATGATAGTTATATACATATTTAGTAATAATATCACATATATTACTAAAAATACAGGTCGTCTCAAAAATCTTAGTTCAGTTTAAATTTTAAACTGCACTAAGATCTTTGGGACATCCTGTATTAGCCTAAGTACATATGAATATATATGTACATATATACATATATATTTGCATATATGTTCATAGGTATGTCCGGTTTCATTCATTTACAGATCATGACAATAAACCAATGACAATAAAGTACGCAAATCTCTCTGCTTTCATTCAGTCTAATAAAGGAAATGAAGCCATTAAGTGATTCAGAAACTTACCTGGAGTTGTGTTGAGGATTCCTTCTTAGAAAGTAGAATTTACATGAAGAAAATATATGTATACTATCATTTTTTTTCTTCTTGTGAAAGCATAGGCTTTCAATCAAGTAAATGTGCTAATATGCACTTAATCAGCAAATTGTAGTGCTTTTTCTTCAGACGTTCTAAAAGAGTAGGCTGAATTCGTGAAGGTCTGTGCTATTTTATCTTAGCCATAGAGGAAGTCATCTCAACAAGTAGACTAACCAGAGAATTGGTTTCACTTTCATTTAAGCTACCTTCTTTCAGTCCCTGCCTCCTTCCGTCCCTCCCTTTTTCCTTCCCTTGTCTCTTTTCTTGCCCATGCTCTATCCAAAAGAATATAAATTTTGGTCATTGAAACTTTGCAAGATATCTTGGGGTTTGCAGGCTAGATTTCTTTCTTGAGGACCATATCTTAAACCCAAATCACTTTGGCTGTCATTGATTGGCCAACAATAAGTCCCAGGCCAGCCTCCAATTTGATCATTCTTTGGGCCCTGATGGCTCAGAATATAAATAGCAATTGTTTCTTTTTTGGCCAGAAATCTTGAGGATCTTCCCCTTCCTAAGTGATTATTTTAAACTAGGTAAAAGAGGCCATTCTTTGCCCTATTTCTTACTTAGCCTTCTTCAATAAATGGGTTTTGCCTCAGCCAAATTGAGATCTGGAAAAGAACTTAACTTTATAAGGCCAGGATTTTCTATTACATCAGGCCATCTCCAGTTGTCTTGATGTCTGTGTGGCCTCTAGACCCAGATGGCTCCAAAGGAGAGAATAAGGCTGATGACTTTGCACAGCCGTCCTTTACTTAAATCCAATTCACTTGCAAGTCATGTATCACCTCCCTGATATCTTGGTCCTTTTAGAGAATGAAGGACAAACAATAGTATTCATGTGACCAACTGGGAGATTACTAAATAGTTTGAAATATTTTCAGTGAGTAAACTGTTAATTCCTATTATAGAATTCATAAGGTATAGATTCCTCCAGAAAGATTACAGAAAATACAGAAATTTAACTCCTGAGATTTGATTTATTAATACAGTGGGTTGAGCTATTGTAGGATTTGGGAGTTAATGTATCATTTCCTGAAATTATATATTGTCTTTTCAGAATGACATCAACTCAGATCTGAACTTCCCATTTTTTATTGAGCTAATAAGCTAAGGACCTAGTTATAATTTTACCTTAAAAAGTAAATTTTTCAGTCATTCACAGTTTTTCCAGAAAGAAAATTAAGACTGAGATACAGTGCTTGTACTTGAAAAAAAATTATTTTTTAATGATTGAGGTAGATTGCAAAGGAGATTCCTTCGTACTTCTTTTCCTCCCTCTTTTCTTTTCTCCCTCCCTCCCTCCTTCCCTCCCTTCCTTCTTTCATTCTTTTCTTCTTTATTTTCTTCTTTCTTCTCTCCTTCCCTCCCTCCTTTCTTCCTTCCTTGTGCTGTATCTATGACCTTTCCATTAGTGGAGACTCAAGTTTTCTCATCCTGAGATTATTCTCTTATGGTCTCCCATATTCTTAACCTGGGATCTGTGACCTTTTTATTTCTTTTTAATATTTTAAAAACTGTATCTTAATAGAATTGATTTTCTTTGTAATCTTATGAATTTTATGATTTTTCATAACATTGTTCTCAGAAGGGGCTTCCAGAGGAGATCATGACATGAAAGAGGTTAAGAACCCCTGCCAAAGAGGATCTATCCAATGAACAAGTTTTAGTTGGTGAGCTCCCTGAGGTTAAGAATTATCTTTTGTATCCTCAGCACTTACTTAGCACAGTGCTTGGCACTGTTTATTGACTGACTGACTGAATTAGAACCCTTTCTTTCAGTCTTTTAATGTCATTGGTGCAATTGGGATCAGGAGAACTACTCTACTATAAATATAATAAAAAGTTCTGTGCTGTTTTATAAATTTGTTCCAACCTGTTCTTCTTTTCAGTTCTAAGCCCAATTTATTATGTCATCTGCAGAGTCTGTCCAGATAATGACAAGTTCTATGGGCTGTCCATCGAACTTCTTATTACATATTCATCCACTTGGTTTTTCCTGTGTAGACAATTAGACTAAACAGTATTGAGTGCTTATGGATCTCATCCAGAGAAGTTTGCAACATTCAGTAAAGTGTCCTACATAAGTAGGAATGGCTTCAGGACTTCACCAAATTTAGGACATTCTTCCTTTTTTTTAGGATTTTGTGCGGGGCACACTTGATAATTTTAGTCAAATGGATGACTTCATATTTATCCATAGTTATGGAATTCATCTTAATTAGATTCAGCCCCAGTTCTCTCTATCTTGTCAAAATCTTTTGGATCCTGATTCTATCATCCACTATGTTAACTATCCTTTCCAGATTTGTGTCTTCTGCGAATTCAATAATCATACATTCTGTGCCTTTATCTAAGTCGTGAATGAAAATATGTGTAGCACAGAACCAAGCACAGATCACTGAGGAACTCCAATGGAGATCACCTGCTACACTGTCATTCAACCATTAACAATTATTTTTGAGTCTATCTAAACAGTTCTGAACTCTTTGCTTGTTTTATCATCAAATTCATTTCTCTATCTTCTTCATAAGGATAGTATAAAACACTCTTTATCAAAAACCCACATAAACTATATCCATATCCTTCCATCTGTTAGTTTAATAATCTCTTTGACAACTTTGGATTCAGAGAGATTGAGTTTATTCTTGGGAACTTCACCAGTTCTCTCTCTTTTTGGCTCATGTCCTGATCCAGAGTTTCCCCCAGGATCTTCAAAATTGAGTTTATACGTAGGGTTTCCCTTCAGATCATTAGAATTGGACTCCTGTCTAGACATCCACAACAAAAGGAAGAAGGCAACTACCAAGCAAATACTCAAGAAAATATTGAATAAAGGACAAGCTTGTTTAACCTGATCCCCTCCAAAAACACTCCAAACAAGAAAAGATTCACACATTTCAACAATTCTTCTCTGTTGTAGGGTAGGGAGAACCCCCCCCCTACACATCTGTATAGTACCCCAAACTAAAATCTTGTTTCAGCTTGAACCCTTCCTTCAAAAAAGAAATTTACATGATAACCTTCCTTCAAAGGCAAAACATTGTCAGTTAATAGAGAGCTGATCCATTCACTTACACGGTCAACATAAATTATGTATGTAAGATAAGGCACAAGTTGGTTCCTCCATTTTGACTCCTACTTGCCCTGAGAATTCCTCCTATTACTTTGCCACTTAGCTTCCTTAGGTGCCCAGCTATAGAATTTGAGACTGTGGAAACTGAGGCTTTAAAGTAAAATCAACTTCTTCAAAGTCACAAGCCAAGAGTAAACAGACACATGCAAAAAAGTGCAATTATATTTCATATCAAAAACAAGATCAAATACTTTCTCTTTTCTTATAGTGAAGGGAAATAGTTTCATTTTAAAGTCATGTTTTTTCATGTTGAAGTAGGCAAATAAAGTAGTAAACTGTTTTAGCAAGGAAGCAACCATCATCATCTTCTTTCTGGTGAAAAGAGAAAATGCCATTTCCTTAAGTGGATGGAAGAGATATATAGAAGATTTTGAGGGAAAAGAAATAAGGGTGAGAGTGACTTTGACATTAGATTAATGACATGTCAACCATGTTCATCTATTGGTTATATATCAATGTTTTTAAAAGTTATTATAAGATTGTAGCCCTAGATTCAATAATCTCATACCTTTTGGGACGGAACCAAAGAATTCTTATTCAACATTCTGAAGGTTTACATGTCAAATTGTTGATTCCTACCTGTGTAAACAGTTCAAGCATTCACTATTAGACAATGCTTAGGGATGACTAATCAGGATGGCCAGCCAGATCAGAGAACAAAAAGGAACAATCACAGTCCTCACCAAAATGGGATTTCCTGGAAACCCACTGTCCCTGTCCAGGGTTCTGAACAAAGAAGATAAGCTAGGAACAAGTGCAACCCCTACCCTCTGTATAGACTAGATAGACAACATTGACAGCATGGACAAATGTGTGCATATAGTATGCAACAGATATAGAGAATAAAGCAAAAATGGGAAGTGCGGTGTGTCTAAGGGCTAAAATAGTATTCAAGAAAAAAGTAACAGGACATGCAAAGGTCATTATTATGAGTCTTCGGAAGATTTTCAGAAAATGTCTTCATATATCATGAAACTTTTGCCTAAACAATTAAAAAAAAACAATGTGACATGTGACAATATACCATGCACAAGACAAGAAGTCAGCCTAGTTGAAGCAGAAAGGCACCTTAAGGAAGAAACAGGAGTTGGCTTAGACCAGGCAAGTCAAACCACTACCACCCTGACTACCATCTCTCCCCAGATTCTGATAAAGATAGCTCAGGATCCTCAACTCAAGAGCCTTAAGAATAGCAAATTTCCAGTCCACCATCCTCAGCCATCATCCACTGAAGCCAACCTCTGTGGAGAAGAAAAGAGAGCCCAATATGTCTACAAGTCCTTATTCCAACTTTGGAGGACTTCCTCTCCACTGGCATGATCTTGGAGAGCTCAGAATCACTCCATGCTTGTGGATGGGATTTTATGAGGATCAAGCCAGATAACATTTGTAAAAAATTAGCATAATTTCTAGCATACAGTAGGTTCTAAATAGATGCTTGTTCCCTTCCCTTCTCCCCTTCATTGAAAAAAAATGAAAAATAGGTGGAATTAGTTCAAAAGAATAATTTCCCAAAAATAACGAGTAGAATCGATAGATCTTAGCAACTCATTGAACGTAGAAGGTAAGAAGCCAATAAAACTTTTTAAAATAACTTTATGGTATGGAATTAGGCAACTGGGAAATTGATGACTTTAGCAAAAAGAAGAACTCACATGAAAGATATAGTTTTCTATGTAATATCATAATTTATATTTAAAATAAATAAATAAAATAAATTATTTACATCACTGGGGGGGTTTGAGTTAAACAGCATAAATTATCTTTTTTTTTAATATCAAGGAAAAATAAAGCTAAGATATTCAAAGGAAAGAGGCACAAAAATTTGACTTGTTCTAACTGTTACTTTGTTTTTTACCCAACAACCTAAATCTAATTCCCTATTTAATTTAGTCTTGCAAACATTTATTATTCATCTCCTATAGAGACTACTGTGCTTGGTACTGAGAATACAAAGGCAAAAGCAATGTAGAAAATATGTCTGCTGGCATACAGTCATGAGCTTGGGTGCATTGGTTCTATAGTAACTTCTTGGGACTTTCCTGGAACTTTGGTTCCTGCAAGGACTGGATTGAAATGATTACAGTTATGAGTCAACACATAAGAGCAGCATATGGAGATTATCCAACCATTATAGAGATAGCAGATAGAGCTACAACTTAGTCATGTCCATTCTCTGCCTCATTTTGGCACGTGATTCATAATAACCAGTCTTCCTATAACGTTGGTTTTTGGAGTAAACCTTGACCCTCTTCATTGCCTGAACAGAGAGATAGACAAGCTTGACAAAGTGTAACCAAGAGACTGCCCAGTTCAAATAGCTTTGTATTAAATGACTTCCAAAGTCATTGAAGACAGATGGTACAAGACACAGAAACTGTGGGAGTCAGAAAAAAACTACACCTTCAAAGCAAAAGCAACCTCAGTCATACTAATAATATATCTTTTCCTTGTTTTTTTTTTTCTTTCAGCAAAAATAAACATTATCTTTGGCTATTAATTGTATTTGCCTATGATTTATCGCTTGTGATTTTGGAGACTTGGGCAACTGATGTGTATGTAAGATATCTAGACGGCATATTGGATGAAGAGCTGGACTTGGGATTCAAGGAGACCAGAGTTCAAATCCTGTCTCTGATACTTACTAGCTCCAACTCACTTAATCTCTCAGGCTCAGTTTCTTTATTCATAAAATGGGGATAATAATAGATCTTACCTCACAGGATTGTTGTGAGGATCAAATGGACTATCATGTAAAAAAAATGTTTTGTCATTCTTTAAACCATCTATAAATGGTAGCTATTTTCATTATTTTATTACATAATTGTGTTCAGCTCCCATTTGACTACCTGTGAGGTTTATGATAAGCAACTAAAATTCTTAGTTAGTTACCTTATACCTCAAGACATTGAAGTGAAGGAAACCAGACACCAGCTTGAAAAGAAACTTTTGCTTGGCAGTTGGAAATGGGAAATCTTTGAATGTTTATTCTACAATCTAATTAAATTGTATTTTGTAATTTTTAGTTTGGAAACTTAGTAAATTTTAACAGCAGGGATATCCCAGAGGGAGTGGCTTGTGGGTTGGGTTGACATGTTCATTACTGATTAACAAGTTTTTCTATTTAGGGCTCAGGAAATAAAAGATAGCAAAGAACTTAGTGGTTGATATTCTGTATGTAGGAAAGAGTCCTTTTATTTGCCTCAGGTGCCTTTTGAAGGAACATTACCTGACTGCAAATAGTTTTAACAACATAATCCTTTCAACAGATAGACCCTTGTTTCAACAACATAATCCCTTGCTATGAGGAGTTTACAATCTAGATGTATGGAGGAGATGTGTCCACAGAGAGCTACAGTAAATGATTTTACTGTGTGTGATGAGTGCATAAAAGTCAGGCAGAGAGGTAGAACTGAGATACTGGAGTAAAGGAAGAACATTAGCTTAAGGGATGTGGAAGGTTTAATAGATTGACACTGAAGCTGCAAATTTGAGGAAGGAGATTTCAATGGATGGAGATGTGGAGAGAGTTCATTTTAGGCATGGTAAATGGATTATGAACACATACAGAAGTGGGAGTAAGAGGTACAAGTTAGGGGAACGACTGGTATTCCAGTTTCGCTGACATTTAGAGAGTAAAAGGGATGCATGTATAAAATAAGGTAGGAAACATAGGAATGGAAAGCTACATTGAACAGTTGGCTATTGGACAAAAGGGAAAAAAATAAGAGGAAATTATAAAACCCTGCCAGGGTCAAGAAACAGCTACCTAGCTATGGATTGCAGGAAGCAGATAGGTTTTATATCATGTAACTAGGGAGTCTGAAGTTAAACATAGCAATTTAGGAATCCCAGATAGGCCCAGAACTCCAGAGCTGCCCAAATTTTGTTTTTAATAAAGTCTGCTTTATGTATGCTCCCCATGACACTTCCCCCATGCCTTCTCAGGGTCTATAGCATTATCATTACAAGTTGATAGATAGTAAAATGGATAGAGTGTTGAATCAGGAATCAGACCTGAGTTCAAATGCAGATGCAGACACTTCCCTCCCTCCCTCTCTCTTTCCTTCTTTTTCTGTTTTCTTCCTTCCTTCTGTCTTTCCCTCCTTTCCTTCTTTCTTCCTTTCATACCAATTCTATATCCAAGAAAAAATGATAAAAACAATCATTATATTGCTGGCTTACTATCTGACTTTGTGCAAATCAAATTATCTCAGTGAGTCTCAGTTGATCTTGAAAATTTCTTCCAGGGGTAGCTAGGTGGCACAGTGGATAGAGCACCAGCTCTGAAGTCAGAAGGACCTCAACACACCTAGCTGTGTGACCCTGGGCAAGTCACTTAACCCCAATTGCCTCAGCAAAAAAGAAAGAAAAAGAAAAAGAAAAAAGAAAAGAAAATTTCTTCCAACTCTAAAATTTTAAGATTCTAAAATTTCTAAGGGTGGTTATGAGGATCAAATGAATTAATATTTGTAAATTACTTAGCACAGTACCTGTAATATACTAAGTGCTTAATAATGTTTCCTTCCTTTCTTCTTTTCCTTTGTGTCTGTGAAGGAAAATAACCATGATGATATGACAATGGTAGATGAGATGACACAAGAAGCACACATAGGGTATCCAGTGAAGGTTTCATTGACTGTTTGAAAAAAAAAAAAGGAGAGTAGAGAAAGAGGAAACTGTGGTGTGAGGATGGGTTTCTGCCATCCCTGAAACTCTCCAGTTAAAGAAATAGCTAGTCAAAGTTAAGAAAATGCTAAGGAAGTTTGTGAGCTAGTAAATAAAAGCTTTCCTTTTTGTCTTATGGCTTTTAATATTTGTCCATTTTCTGACCTCCATATAGAGAATGCTACAGCATTTCCCAGAAGACCTATCACCATTATTCTACATCATGTTTCTTCTGGAAGTAGCCTGCTGTTTCGAAAAACATTTGTTTTAATCTGATGCACATGTGAAATAAAATGTATAGAAGGAACAGTGCTGTGATATGTATTTATTTTCTTAGTGTTTGAGTCCAATAGGATATAATTTATTTTAAATTCTTTTGCACTGACATATTTTGTACTTGCAATCTATTTCCAGATACGGGGGAGACATTTTTAGTGGTCTGTTGTGAAATGTGCTGGTATTCAAAAATTTTAACATACAGTTTCTTGCAAGTCAAGTCAAGTCAACAGGCATTTATTACTGCATTCGTAATGTCACTATGAATCAGTGTTTGATTTCAACATTTGGTGACTGAGTCCTAAAACTGCCTTGTCCAAAGAATTATTCTATTTTCTAAAAGAAACTCGACAAAAAAGAGATATAATAAAGACTTGATTTTTCTGTAGGATTTTACATAGTTTGAGAGCTATAAACTTCCCTAAGACAGAACTGAGTAGAAGCTACCATAAAACAAATGTGATTGACATGTCAAAAGGCAAAATTGTAGAACCCTTTCCATGAAAAACAATATTTGAAACTGTTTATTCTGCACAGATTTAATGTATCTAGTATAAGAAAGGGAAGAAGTCAAATGGGGAAAAAAATCTTTGCAGCAGATAAGAGTTTGGTATCTAAGATATATAGACAACTAAAATATGTAGATAGATATAGGTAGATCAAGTGTGTGTGTGTGTGTGTGTGTGTGTGCTGATGGGGGGAACCTTGAAACTGTCCCGTGAGTTTTGGGGGGAAGCCATGGGTGAACTCTTGAAACTCTCACTGAACTCTTGAGAAACTGAAGTCTCAGAAAATGAAGATAAACTGGCTTTATCTGTTATCTCGGTATTCTATTGAGTTGAAAATTAATCCAGGAGCACTCCTACTTAGCTGGAATTTAAGTGATCTTATTCAACTGGAAATCTAGGCCTGGGGCAGTGACAACATGGAAGAAATTTCATTCAATTGATCTCTTATTAAAAAGGGCAATTTTGAACTCATAATTTGCAAAGACCCAAAGCAGGACCACGTCTTGAGATAGCTGTCTGTCAGGACCTCTGCCTGCTGTGAAGACACCCTCTTTTCAATATTAACACCTCTGTTTATCTCTCTGCCAGGATTTCTCTGCTAGGACCTTTGTCTCTCTGCCAAGACTGACTTCTCAGTGCTAATAAAACTTCCCTTTTGCCAGTCTAATACTTCAGGTTCGTGAATTCTTTCACATTGAACCTACATTGACCAAAGAGGGGTTCCCACAACTCTCTGCACTGCCACCAACCGCACCATTTGGTTTGCTGACCAGGAACCCTGAAAATCTGGACGAGGTAAAGCCTTTTCTTGTTGCTTTATTCCATAGCTGGGCACTTACAGACACGGGAAGATCTAGAGATATCTAGAGATGAATGAGGAGCTATAGAATCAAGGAAATTAAGTCTTTGGCAGAATAGGACAAAACACCTCTGTTTTTAAGGTGAAAGATTTCAAATCTAAAAAGCTTAAATTAAAACAGCATTGTAGGATGCTGCTTAAATTTGCTGGAAGGAAATCAAACTCCCTCCTTCCAGCCCCTCTAGAGACAAGGGAACCTCCCCATCAGAAGCCTTCTAAATCCCTTTCAGGACAGGACTTTATATATTTAACTCTATCTCTCTCACCTGAACTAAATCCTAGGACTTCCAGCTTTTTTTCTCCTTCTCAGGATGCTGATTCTAAACTCTCTCAGACTGAGGAAAGGCCTGGTCATTGCTCTGGGGACCACACCCAGACTTTTGAGGGGTTCAGGGCCAGCACCCTCCTTGATCTGTCCTGGAGAGAGGTTAATGTTGGGAAGTCTGCCCCAGATGTGGGGAGGGGGCTTCAGGGGCCAGGTGTGGTCCCTCAGATTTGTCTCTTGAGAACAGCTGTTGGAGCCTTTGATGATGGAGGTCGGTCTTTGACCAACGAGAAAGGCCACAGAATTGAGGTGGGATTTGAGGAGGGGGTCCCTGCTCTTGGCTGATGGAACCTGGGAGGTTCCTGTTCTAGGTGTCATGGAAACTGTCCAAGGAGACTCCCAGTCCTTGTCCTGAGTTGGAGCAGGAGGAGCATGGCTCTGCACATCCCCTCCATAGAGTGGGGGTTGTCGGGAACCCAAGAACTGTCTCGAGACCTCTCCTCTGCCTCACCAGCTTGGTGACCTGTCATTTAAATGCTGGCACTATTTAATGGTGAGATTGGGGACCCAACCCTCTCTTCTCAGACCTCCAGAAAAACTATTAAACACAAACTTTTAGTCAGAGATTTGGAGAAGCTCAACTGCATTCTTATCTGAATCTGCAGTCCTGACAGGCGGGGCCACGCCCTGGGCCATCCCAGATGCTTTGTCTACTTTTCAAAAAACTGGGCTTGGTTTCCCCGGGATGGCCCTCCTGCCTTAGAGCAGTGGCTGCCACGGCCCTTTTAATTGAAGAAGCCTTAAAAGTACCTTTTGGAGGGCCATTGGAGGTTTTAATCCCAGGGGTTCAGAGCATTTTAGGAGCCAAAGGGCATCAGTGGCTTGGGGGAGACCTAATAGATATCAGGGACTCCTACCTGACTCGACTCTCTGGGTGTGTCACACCCTTAATCCTGCCACCCTGACTCACCCAACCCGGAAAAATGAGCTTTTCTGAAAATGGGGAAAGAAAAGTGGCTTATTCTATAGTGACTCACAGACTCTAGGCTACTTAACACTTTTACGAAGGATGAGAACTTTTTTGCTTGTAGCATTTTCTCTCCTACTTTTCCTGATCCACACAGCAATTAACTCCTTAGCATAATTAACTCCTTAACTACTTTCAGCTGGGGAGCTCTGTGGGCCGTGGGGCCGTTCAGCATCGTTGAGTGAGCTATCAGCATTCTTAAGGCAGCCCACAGATGGGACCTGATGCATTTTCTGCCAAAGGCCCCATTCCCAAACGTCACCATGTCCACCCTGGATGACACTCCACTTTTAACCTGCTCCTGAGATGTTTCCTCTAGGCCTCAAGCTGTGAATTTTCAACCCTCCAGACTGGAGATCATGGGATAACTATCTGGGACACACAATACCCGTTGGATGTCCCGCTGCTGTTTTCAGATCTCACACCTCCCCTTCCGGCATGAACCCCCAAGTAAACTTAGGGCCAGTCTATGACCCTTGACAGCTCAAAGCAATTACAGAAGGAGAGACCTTTACCCTCAAATGAATTTTGGGGTGACTGCTTGAAAGAGGAAAAATGAGGGGGGAACCCTGAAACTGTCCTCTGACCAGGGAGAGCCCTGGATGAATTCTTGAAACTCTCCTCAAACTCTTGAGAAACTCTCCTCTGGGAGAGGCCTCAGGGAATCAAGATAAAGTGGCTTTGTTAGTTATCTTGATGGGACTAACTGCCCTCTGTTGAGTTGAAAATTAGTCCAGGTCCACTCCTACTTAGCTGGAACTTAAGTGATCTTGTTCAACTGGAAAACTGGAAAAGTGAAAACAATGAAGGAATTTCATTCAATTGATGTCTTATTAAAAAAAAAAAAAAAAAAAAAGGGCAATTTTGAACTCATAATTTGCAGAGACCCAAAGCAGGACCATGCCTGTCAAGGAACCTCTCTCTCTCTCCTTGGCATATACCTGCCTGTCAGGACCTCTGCCCACTGAAAAGACATCCTCTTCTCAGTGTTAACACCTCTGTTTATCTTTCTGCCAGGATTTCTCTGCTAGGACCTTTGTCTCTCTGCCAGGACTGACTTCTCAGTGCCAATAAACTTCACTTTTGCCCGTCTAATATTTCAGGTTCGTGAATTTTTTTTTTTTTAAGTTTTTAAATAGCTTTTTATTTTTCCAAATACATGCGAAGATGGTTTTCTTATTTTTTTAAAATTTTATTTAATAATTACTTTATATTGATAGAACCCATGCCAGGGTAATTTTTTTACAACATTATCCCTTGCACTCGTTTCTGTTCCGATTTTTCCCCTCCCTCCCTCCACCCCCTCCCCTAGATGGCAAGCAGTTTTATATATGTTAGATTCATGAATTCTTTTACATTGAACCCGCATCGACCAAAGAGGGGTTCCCACAGCTCTCTGCACTGCCATCAACCACATCATTTGGTTCCCTAATTGCATCATTTGGTTCCCTGACAGCATCAATATTATAAAAGATATATAGACAAATTACATATATGTGTTTGTATTATCAAAGTTATTCCCTACAGATGAATAAGTCCAAGAATATGAAAAATTCCTAGCAGAATCACAAACTATTAACGATCATATAAAAGAATGCTCCAAATCACTATAATAAGAGAAATGCAAATCAAACAACACTGAAATTTCAGATTATACCCAGCAAATAAAAGATGAGAATAGTTATTGCTGGAAAGGCTGATGGAAATGAAGTATACTATTAAATTGCTGGTAGAATTGTGAATTGAGTAAGTACAATCATTTTGGAAAGGAATTTGTAATTGTGAAAATAAAAACTTTTGGTCCAAAGACTTTCATTGCTAGATTTATACCACGAAAGAAGTCTTTGATAAGAAGAAAATGTCCATTTACATCAAAATATTTACAGTATCTCTTTGTATAGCAAAAAATTTGAGACAAAGTGGATGCTCATTTATTGAGGCACTCCTGGGACCTGTTCTATTGCATGAACAGACATCCTGAATCCAGAGAAGCATGAAAAGAATTACACTATCTGATGCAAAACGAAGTGAACAGAGACAGCAAAACAACACATACAAAGACTACAACAATGTAAATGGAAAGAAGAATCATAAAACAGTGAATATTACATTACAAAGAATATGCCCGGCCCCAAAGTAGAGACATCTGAAGACAAGTTCATTCTACTCTTTTGCTGAGTTGGGAAGTCCATTGGTATGGTGCTTTCCATGTACTTATTGGGCTTTTTTTTTGCTTTAAAAAAATATTATATATATATATAAAATGGTTCTCAGGTAAGTGCGAGAAATCCTTGTGATATAAAAAATGAATACAATTTATTTTAAAAACTTTTAACCTAAAAGCAAAGGAACTGTTGTTGTTTGTTTGTTTGTTTGTTTGTTTTGCTATTACATAAATTTATTTAATAGTAATAATAACTACTAGCATTTATGGGGCAGCTAGATGGTACTATATTAGAGTGTTAAGCCTGGAATGAGGAAGTTTCATCTTTTTGACCTCAAATCTGGCCTCAAACGCTTACTAAAAATATAATCCTGGGCAAGTCATTTAATGCTGTTTGCCTTACTTTCCTCATTTATAAAATGGACCGGAGAAAGGAATGGTAAACCATTCCTGTATCTTTGACAAGAAAATCACAAATGGGATCATGAAGAGTCACACATGATCAAAAAATGACATGAAACATTCTGTTGTAAAGTGAATTTGACCACAACCAATATTTTTGACTCATAAGTAATGTAAAGTTGATATCTAGGCCACAATGAAGCGATTTGTCAGAAAGCTAATTTTTTTCATAAATATATTTGGTCATATAGCAGCATAGACTTGTTTCCATAGCAACTGATTTTTTAGCTATTTTTCTAAAGTTTTACACTCATTTGCTCCCTTTTTGATTCACTTAAGACCAATGTTGGTATTTGGTTTGATGAATGCTAGGATTAATTAATTTATAGAATTAAATCTTTTTTAAAAGTTGGAAAATCAGCTTTTATCTAGTCTGGTCCATTCCCCCCTCCCCAAAGATTCCTCACTACATTATATCTGGCAATCTTTTTTGCTTTAAGAACTCCAATGAAAGGATACCAACGACCTCTTCAGAAAACCTATTTTACTTTTTAGCAGTTTAATTGTGATGATTCTATAACCCTCAACATCAAGCCTAAATTGGCCCCCTTGCAACTTGGACTAAGACAGTCAACTGTCATGTATCAAAAGCAAACAAAGTTGTGATTCAAACCATGAGCTCCTACTGATTCATATCATTAATCAACTTAAAAGACAATACAGCTAGATTAGGACAGCATGACTGACAAGCAAGGGGCTTCTGATTCTTTCCTCCAATCCATGCTACCTGCTAAACAACATAGCAAATCATTTTGTAAGGGCCTCACAAATTGGAAACTGGATTGGTTATTCCACTATACAAATCTACTCATAAATTCTATTTGTTTTCTATTTTATTCTTTTTGGAGGCTGTTTGGAGCTGGGACTGACTTGGGTTAGTGCTGTGGTAGTTTATGTTTGATATTCTAACAAAATGAGATACTTGGCAGGGAAGTGCTGGAGCTAGTTCATATATACTTGAGAGTTGATTGTTAAATTTCAGTTTGAGCACAAATATCTTGGGTATCAGAAAGTAGTATAAATGAGGGCTTGATTGTTTTATTGATTGTCTAGACGGAAGAAAGTGATGGAGAAAATGTTAATAATACACTTAAACTTAAAAGTGTGATTTTACACACATTTTTCCCCTGCAAAGTAGTTTGTTAAATATTTATTAGTATATGTCTGCTTTTGGATCATTCAGAAGTTAAAAGAAGATTTCCTTAAGCATAGCAGAGGAAGGATATTCAATAAGAAAATGAATTGATTTAGCCGAGCTCAGCTCCCTTGACTCTGAATTGCCTGTCATGGTCCACTAGCCAAGCATCAGAGAATATCTGTGAGGCTGGTAGCTTGAGCCCTTACTCCACTGACTCAATCAAGTCTCGAGAAGAGTTTCTATACCTGCTATGGATGCCTACTTTCCTGGGAGCAGAGGCTGAAGCTGAGAAATTGTTTATACACAGGGACCAGGCCACTAAACAGTATCAAATGAGTCTTCCTGAGAGGATTCTAGGAACTTCTGGCATTCACTTGAAAGTAATACATGTGCCTAGAAAGGAATCTGAGCAGGAAGCAAAACAGGGGAAAATTCAGAGACCTGTTTGAAATCTTTAATAAGGCTTGAGTAGACTGCAGAGTAGACAGACTCATTCAGTAAAAAGAAGCTCACATTAGATCTGTCTGCCTTCTTCCTTCCTTCCCTCCCTCCCTTGCTCCTTCTCTCTCTCCCTTCTCTCCCTCTCTCCCTCCCTCTGTCCTTTTCTCCCTCTTCTCTCTCTCTCTCTCTCTCTTCTCTCTCTCTTCTCTCTCTCTCTCTCTCTCTCTCTCTCTCTCTCTCTCTCTCTCTCTCTCTCTCTCTCTCTCTCCCTCTCCTTTCTCTCTCTCTCTCCCTCCCTCCCTTCCTCTTTCCCACTTCTTTCTCTATCCCTTCCTCCCTCTTTCCCTCCCCTATCTCTTTCTCTTTCTTTTTATTAATTTCAAGCTTTTTATTTTCAAAACACATGCATAGATAATTTTCAACATTCACTCTTGCAAAATCTTGTGTTCCAAACTTTTCCCTTCCTTCCCCCCTCCCCTAGAAGGCAAGTAATCCAATATATGTTAAATATGTGCAATTCTTCTATATGTATTTCCACAATTATCTTGCTGCACAAGAAAAATCAGATTGAAAAGGAAACAAATAAGAAAGAAAATAAAATATGAGCAAACAACAACCAAAAAGTGAAAATGCTATATTGTGATCCACACTCAGTTCCCACAGTCCTCTCTCTGAGTACAGATGGTTCTCCTCATCACAAGATCACTGCAACTGATTTGAATCACCTCATTGTTGAAAAGAGGCACATCTATCAGAATTGATCATATTATAATCTCATCATTGTGGTGTATAATGATCTCCTAGTTCTATTCACTTCACTTAGCATCAGTTCATGTAAGTTTCTCCTCTCTCTCTCTCTCTCTCTCTCTCTCTCTCTCTCTCTCTCTCTCTCTCTCTCTCTCTCCCTCTCTCTGTCTTTCTGTCACTCTCTTTGCCTCTCTCTCTGTCTCCGTCTCTGTCTGTGTGCTTTTCTTGCTCTCAAGTTCATGGGCATTGAACTAGCTTACCTAATCTAATGTTGAAACTCCCAAATTTTGAAATGTCAGTCAGGAAACTTGCTTATATTTCTAAACATCCTACTTATTGACATGAAAGGCTACTTGGGGTAATGAATAGAGAACTAGCCTTGGCTCCAGTAAGATCTGATTCTAGTCCTGTCTCTGACTTAAACAGGTCATGTGACTTTGGTCAAGACACTTAAAATTTCAGTATTTTGGACAATTCTCTGAGACTCTATATTGTAGGGTGGGCAGTACCTTGAATTGGTAGAAAGTTTCCTTCTCTAGAATTCCCTGTGTCAATGAAATTACAGGTTCTGTATTTATTCCTTGCTGACTAAGAAAAACACCAAAGAAAACTTCCTGATATATAATGGAACAAGTACAAAGTAAAATTCAAGAGATAGTGTCACTTTAAGCTTCTTAGGATTTATCTTCTTTGGAGGTTATGTACATCATTAGTTTTCAAAATGGATACCACAAATCTCACCACTGCCAACCAGCAGCTCACATATTGAGCAGACTGGTATTGGATCTGAGTATGATGTGAAGTATATGTAGCATTTACAAAGATGTGTTATTGAAATAAATGATAGCATATTAGCCATATGTTCCCAAGTCTAGAAGAACTAGAGGATTTAATATTTTCAAATGATGGTGAAATAAATGAATTATGCATTTTATGCAACATATCGCACATGTTTAGCCTATGGAAAATGGATTCTTTTTTCTGTAGGGCACTCTTCACTGTGGGTCTAATTTTATGTAGGTCAACATGTGATGAGGGCTGACACATTCAATGTGCATCTGGAAATCCCATATTGGCCAGATCTGCTGGAGTGGAAATAAAGAAGCCAGAGATCATTCTTACCAAAAAAAATAAATAAATCAAAGTCTGTTGTGATTCAGCTTTACCAGTCCTTTAATAAGCCAATTATAAAGTGCAGATGGCCTTAAAAATGCCTTTTCAGAATCTGGTGTCTTTTGAAAATGAAAATAGCATTTTTAAAGCAGAAAATTAATTCAATAAGCATTTATTGAGTGCATACTATGTGCCAGGCACTGTGCTAAACTCTGGATGTGTAAACCGTAGGAGGGTTGGAGAGGGATGATGGTGATGATGGTGAATAGGCAAACTTGGCTAATGTAACTGCCATGTGGAAGACTGAAGATCCTGCTTCTCAAAAGGCATGATGACTGAATGGAAGGAGAATGCATAGGTATCCTGTGAGTGGTTCCAGTGCTGATCATGGGGTGAAGAGGAATTTTTTTGATTGGCTATAGCACCAGAACTAAGGTACATTTAAAAGTCATGAACTAGAAAAATTCATGCCTTGTACTCATTTCTGCCTATAAGCTCCTCTATTCACTGAGCTACCTAGAATTTCCAGCTGTATTGCCTTAAGCCTTTGTGTTATGTAGCTTCTTGGGTTTGTTTTTCTAAACCTGATAAACATCATCAAACATGAGCAGTTTTAAATAGGCAAGAGTAAAGAAAAAGAGAATTGTAATATAGTGAATGTCTATTAATTATCTCTATTTTATTATTTTAAAAAATGTAATATTATTATTAATCTATTAATAGGTAGCTGGGTTTTTTTTCAAAGAATAAAATGGAATTTTTTTTCAAAACACAGTATATCCAAATTTTTCCAAGATGATATATTCAATAATGGTTTTCTATTCTCAAGTTTAGTGATATTATTTATCCCATGTTGTTCTAGGGCAACAGATTTCAAACTTTTTGTTCACAGGACTCCATAGATTCTTAAAAATTATTAAAGAACCTTTCCCAACAGTTTGTACTTAGAGGTATTATATCTATCTATATTTGCTATATTAGAAATTAGTTTTATATTATGGCAAAAATAGTTTTGACTTCATGGACCCTCCGAAAGCATCACTGGACCATGCAAAGGTCCCTAGGCCTTCTATTTTAAGAACTGTTGTTTTAGAGGGTGAGGTGCTCCATATAGACAGATTTTGTGATACCATAAGTTTATTCCTTTAAGAAAAATTTGTTTCATTTTAACCACTTTTGATAGAAATTTTCCTACTTTCTTAGAATGTCAGAGAAACCTGCAGATAAGTTCTAAGGATCAATGTTCCTGAAATATATAGAGCCTGCACGATATGCCCAGAGTTATAAAGCTGCAGTATTTCTGATGTAAGACGAGCAGCACTCCATCCACTGTACCACACTGCTTTCGACCTTAGTGAATGAATACTCAATATAATTCCATGATGTCAACATGGAGGACTCAAGTGGCCTTCTGGCTTTTTCCCCAGGTAAAGAGTCATGTGTGGACAAAGTTCATTTAGAGAAATAAGGATGATAGAAACTTAAAGGCATAATAATAAAAAACCTAATATTTGTAATATTATTATGAAAAAGAAAACTATAAAGTGGTCCTCAGTCCTATCAGTTGGTACTCTAAATGTGAGAAATTGTTCAATGATCAGAGTTAACATGCTATTGAAGGAAATGATCCATATTAATATGTTAATTAATATGTTAATGTGTTAATTATCTTTTGTTCAATTAAGTTTTTATAATTTTTGTACCTTTTAGGTGTAAATACAACATCATTTTCGGAAGCCATCCTCCAATTTCTATTTACACTAGAATGCAGCTACTACTCCAAGTTCAAAGATAGTCTGTATGTTTGGACTTCTTATATAATTCACAAGCCCCCATCAGTGGTTATTACCTTTAATAATCATCCAGTAGATACAATAAGCTCAAAGGAACAACATGTACCAAGACAGCTTAAGCTTCCCTCCAAAATCTGAAGAATGATTTCCCACAAACCAGTAAGAAACATGGACGCAGAAATAAAAGATGCTGTTAATAGAGCCTGCATGTAGGAAATAGATGTAGCCTTGGTCATTTAATACTTACAATACTCAAGAATTCTGAGATCTTTCCACTTCTCATGATGTCCTTCTACTATTCCCCACTAGGCTGTGCTCTTTCAGAAAGCAGGAACCTTCATCCTAGAATTAATATAAGCCTTGCTATTTGTTCTCTATTAGAACTTTGGCTCTGAGGTTTGTCACCTTTCTAGACTAGAAGATTAAAAGGGCCGTGGTCACTTAAATTCCTTTTGGAATAGTCTAGCTGGGCAGAGGGTGGATGCTCAAAGAAATCTCTCCTGGGATTCCCAACTCCAATCCTTGGTCGAATATCATTTAATTATCTGCTGCTTAAATCCCTCCAAGAAGATTAAAGAATAGAATCAATCTGGTAAATGACTGCATTGAGGTTTAATCTTTCCAGTCAATCACTCTTTCTAGTTGAAGGAGAAATCCTTTTGGTGAGAAACTTACCATCACTTAAGTGACCATCCAGTATATTTCACCAAAGGCCAGACCATAGCTGGAGAAAACTATTAATATACCCAATAATGTTCAAATAGCTTTGGGGTTGCTGATTTTTGAAACTCTAAATCTCTTTTTGGTCAGTGCAAAAGCTAGTACAAGGCGTTCTATGCCTTGGGATGAAGTTAATTGTCAGCCACTTTTCTGGGATTATAGCAGGCAAATGAGTTACTCAGAACTTCACATCCTTTAGGGGGTGCATATGAGCCTAAAAGTACAAAATGATCCATTCAAATCTGAGTTTTACCCTTTACAAGTTGCAAATGCTTCTGAATGGGAAGCAGCCTAACTTGTCTCCATTATGGACTTTTACAGATTTGCAAAGTCTAAGAGGAACATCCCCATTAAATAAGTTGTATGTTTTTCAGATGAATAGGGATCTAGAATGCAATCAACACCAATTCCCTGGAGGTGATGCAGCAAGCAGGAGCATTCCAGACTACACCGCTGGTGACCAGAACACTGGATTTACAATGAGACAGCCTAATTTAGCAGTCTAGCTTTTTTACTAATCAGGTAATCCCTTAAGCAATTCACTTCTGAGGATTGGTCTAGATGAGGTGGGGGGGGGGGGGGGAGGGGGGGACCTAGGGGACCTCCTATTTCTCACTCATGTATTAATTTACTTTAAATATTTTATAAAATTGTAACTAGTACCTTTCCATTTTTATCATTCATATCAATGGTCAAATGGATAATTCTTCCCCTGTTCCCACCACCACCATTCAAAGCAGACTTTTTCTGGGTATGTGTGAGAATATTATGAGTAATTGCTCCAATTCTCTACTTCCTTTTGCCTGCATAGACAGGATTATTCTGCATTTTTGTGGGTTCTGAAAAAGATGAAGTTATTTAAGGCTGGATTTGGGGTGCTGGCCATGTGAATGATAGTCTTTTAAAAATAAAAATGAAAGCTGAGTTGCCAGAGAGCAATCAGTTCATTCATTTATTTATTTACTTTTACCCAGACTCCTTGGCAGTCCTTTGAACAAAAGTCAGTAGACAGGAAAAAATGTTGCAGTTTTAAAATAGAATTTTAAGTGAAACCGTGGGCTAATCATCACTTTGCTTTCAGCTATCACTCTCCTTTCCAAAAAAATGAAGGTAGAAAAGAGCCTCCCTTTTAACTCCAGCTCTACAATGAACAGGGATTTAAGCAGCAGATAATTAGATGGTATTTGACCAGGAACTAGAGTTGGAAATCCCAGGAGAGACTTCTTTGAGCGCCCACCCTCTGCCTAGCTACACTACTCCAAAAGAGATTTAAGGAATTGGTAGTGACCATGGCCCCTTTAGAAATTCAGACATTTTCCTCCTCTGTCCCAAGTGAAAAGATTGATCAGTCACAGAATCACAGATTTAGAACCAGAAACATATTAGAAGTCATTTAATGCAACCCTCTCTCATTTTTATAAATAACTGAATCCCTAAGAGGAGTACTTATGTTTTCTAGGCTGTATAGATAGTAAGTGGCAGAGCTGGGGTTTAAATCTTGGTTTTGTGCCAGCTAATTGATTACTCTTTCCCAAATAGTAGGCCATGAAACTGGATTTCTGAAAATTTACTGTCTTTTTTTTTTTTTTCCTGAGGCAATCCAGGTTAAGTGAGGGTGATACAGCCAGGAAAGAGTTAAGTGTCTGAGATCACATTTGAACTCAGGTCCTCCTGACTTCAAGGCTGGTGCTCTATCCTCTGCATCATCTAGCTGCCCCAATTTGCTTGTATTTGTTACAAAGGTGTCCCACCATGATGTTTTACACACACACACACACACACACACACAAGCTTACATTAAAATATTAAGCTTTTAAAAATGGTACAAACTGTGTATGTTTTCCACAAAGTACCTAGACATATCATTTGTTTATATTTGGGGAGAGACTAATATTCTCATAGAAAAGAAAATGGCAACCATTCCAGTGTCTTTGTCAAGAAAACCCTAAATGGGATAACAAAGAATCAAAGGATCAGACACACCTGAAACAATTTAATAATAAGAAGTAGTGTTTTCATCTTTTGGTAATAGAAATATGGTGCCTTCTGTTCCAAATGGTGGGATTAGACTTGTACCTGAGAGGAAATTAGTAAAGGGTTGTGCTAGTAGTTATGAATCTTCTCTGATCTCTCTAGAGTTTCAGTCACCTTCCTTGATTTAACTGTTCTGTGGTGATTATTATATATTAATTATAAATTAATATTATTTTATTAAGTTATTAACACATAACAATTATACAATTAACCTTAATTATAGGTAATTAGTATAATATATGTATATATAATAATGTTAACATATTAATGTGATGTCAATGTAAATATAATATATATTAATGATATCTAAACATTCTGTTCCTTGTTTTATCCAATTAGAATTTTCATTGTGTTGAAATTTTTGAAACCAAATAGATAACTAGAAATGTTCCATACCCTCCCTCTTTGAGTTTTCTCTCTTAAGATTTCTTTGCTTCTTAAGCCTCTGTAAGACTGTTTTGGATTGATGTTAAATTGTTAATTTGTTCTTTGTGCTTTTGTTCCTTCTATCAACCTAGCTTTTTGATCTGTGCTTTCATTTGTTGATTAAAAGAATCTAGAATTTCTAATATGCTTTTGCTTTTCAGGTTCCTTTCACATGTTTCTTATTTCTTGACTTTAACTAGATAATCTGGCATGCAAGTTTTTACTCTCTATGCCAACTGGATATTATTATAACTTTTCAGTGCCTTTATAAGGATCCTAAATAACTTTCTCAAGCCATTTCTGGTAATGGTTGTGTCTGTCCTTAGGGAGAAGGACATCATTACCAATTTATCATTTCCTCCTATGGTTTGTGCCACAAAAATAGCTGCAGTATATACTGTTGTGGATGGTCCTGAAATGTTTTCCTATTTTGGTTCAACTATTAAAGCAAAATGTGGCTCTTCATAATGGTTATAGCAAATACTATCTTCTTTTAAATATTTCACTTTGGTGTCATTGGTCTACTAGTAGATGTGAGATGTCAAAATCAAAAAGGGCTTTTAGAAATTCTAATCTAAATTTGCCCATGTTTTTCATATTCATTTGTATTGTTTTTGTCATTTGTTTTGTTACTAGGTAAATTTGTTTTGCTATCTGGAGTTTGTGTTAAATAAAAATTTGCAAGGACATCAGGTTCTTCAACTTTTCCTTCTTCAGATTTTAATAGATCCTCAAGTTCAGCTCTAGTTTCATCTAATTTGGGTATTGGGATGCAATTTTTTCTTAAAATTGCCTGGCATTGGCCCAAGACATGTTGATGTATGACTTGAAGCTGAGATCACAGTTGACAAAAAAGTAAAGTGAAGCCCTTTCCTATAAATAAGGAGATCTAGTGCCACTTTTGTTTTAAATAGTGCTGACACATAACAAATACATTCATGACTTCAGTTCATTTCATGTGCATTTATGGCTTGCCCACTTTGGAGGTCAGTGTCATCTGTCCTGAAGCAATTCTAGCAAATGGACTACTGATATTTCTGATTTGTTCTGCTGTATCTTGTCTTCCTGTAGTATGAGAATATAAAGGAGCACCATTCATTTCACTATTCTCCATGATAAATTGATCATCACAACAGGTTTGAGTAGAACCATCTCGCAATGCTATTCCATCCCATCGATTTTTTTTTACTTTTAGGAGTAGTTGCATCACATTGACTGAGTTGCTAACCCAATCAATGTTATCACTACAGAATCAGAACACCATAAACAGTCTTTAATATACAAGATTTCCATTATATCTGATGCTGATTAGCATTCCCCTATTTTACTGTTGTTCTTTTCTCCCATTATGAGTAATGGGTCACTCTTTTTTAACAGAGTAAATATTTTTTGTTTTCATTTTTTATTTTAATAATATTTTATTTTTTCCAAATACATGCAGAGATAGTTTTCAACATTCATCTTGTGTTCCACATTTTTTCTTCCTCTCCTTTCCTCTCCCCATCCTTAAGACAGCAAATAACCCTCTATCTTTTTTGTGCTATGCAAACAAGAAAATCAGATCAAAAGGGGAAGAAACACAAGAAAGGAAAAAACCAAGCAAACAAAAACAAAAAGGTGAAAATATTATGCTTTGATCCACATTCAGTCTCCATAGTTTTCTCTCGAGATATGGATGGCACTTTCCATTACAAGTCTTCTGGAATTGCCTTCAATCACTTCATTGTTGAAAAGAAACACATTGGGGCAGCTAGATGGCAGAGAATGAAATGTCAGCTGTAAAGTCAGGAGGACCTGAGTCAAAATTGGGCCTCAGACATTTAGCACTTATTAGTTGTGTGACTCTGGGCAAGTCACTTAACCCCAATTGCCTTGCCAAAAACAATAACAACAGCAACAACAAAAACCATAACAATAAATGTGGTCGGGAAAAGAGCCAAATCCATCACAGCTGATTATCACATAATCTTGTTGCTGTGTACAATGTTTTCTTGGTTCTATTCACTTCAGTCAGCATCAGTTCGTGTAAGCCTCTCCAGGCTTTTCTGAAAGCAGTCTGCTCAACATTTCTTATAGATTATAATATTAATGGGTCATTATTATTGTTATTATTTCATCTCTACTGGTCAGCTCCCTATAATGTGGGGAAATATGAAGACTGTTGGCACTTCTTTGGCTGTTGCCCACAATCTTTATCAACCTTTGATATGAATGTTGTTTTTCTTCTCCTAATACTCAACATACTAAGCTCAATATTGGGTTTCTGATTTCCCAGAGGAATGGAAAAGGGACTTAAAAATTTTATGGAGGACAGAATTGTTTAGCTACAGATCATGAGAATGGTAAGTTACATTTTTTGGCTTGGATCCATGATTTTGTTGATATGTGGGAAGCTCCCAGGATGGAAATTTCCATCACCAGTGCATAATGAAAACTTGTTTTCAATGTCTACTTTTAAGAAGTTTCTTGGGGCATCTATTGAGAGGTTAAGCACTTTATTTCCCTTTGGTCAGACAGACAGTATGGGTCAGATTCAGAACTTCAACCCAGCTCTATTAGACCCTCTATTCGCTATGCAATATAGCCGCTTTTTTTTTCTAAGATACTTAAGCTCAGATGATTGGGGACAGTTGCCAGGTTGATGAGACCTGCTTGCATCTATTAGTTTCTGGGCTTCAAGCCATCACATGAAGGCATTACTGCTTATCTCTTTTTAGCTCCATTTTCACTCTCCCCCCACCCAATTCTGGGTTTTATTTTCTTAAAATTTGGGACTTATTTTGTCCCTTTCTACCAACTTCTGGGGTCAGGTTTAAAGGCATCAGTTAGTCCCCCACATTGTCAAGGTTCCATTCATCAAACACTAGGGAAGGGCTATTTCTTCAGATCTGCTTTAGGGGTATTTTCCCTTTTAGTACAGATCTTCGGCTGTAAGGTAAAGGACTGGAGTTCCCATTTCAGAGAGCAGCAAGGGCAATGCCAGCCCTGAGCAGCATTACCATCCTATATTATGATACCCTCACAACTGGCTTCTTTGGGACCAGTTCTCTGAATGAGACTCAGTGGGTCATAGAAGCCATCTACTCCAACCCTCCCATTATACAGCTCCCGAGGCCCCTGGAAGTTAATTGACTGGTTTGAGCACACACAGGTGATGAGTGTCAGAATGGAACTTGAACCCTGGTCCTCGTTCTCCGGAGTCAGCACTCCTTCTCCCGTAGCTCTTCCTCGTTCCTTCTTTTCATTTAATTAGGTGCAAACGCTCTGAGTAAATAAAATAAAAACTCCCCAGCAGCTAACAGGCTACTGCCGACTGCCAGGCGCTGACCGTTTTCTTTTAGTTAATAATTCAAATTTTGGAAACAAAGAAATCTTTATTTTTCCTGAGTTAGCCCAAAAGCTCAGGGAAGGCGGGTGGGGCAGAAGCTTGGATACAGCTGCTGCGGAGTAACTTCAGATGCTGGGATACAGTAGGTGTACTATCTCCAGGGCATACAATCGGTATACAGTGCAGTCAGTGTTTCCTGAACACACCAGTCCCGCAGCCTCCAAAGTCCCAAAGACTCCAGAGCTGGAGCCTAGCTTGTATGTAAATGCAGCATTGTGCGGAGGCCTTTCAGTTCCTGTACTTTGGCCTGGCAGCAGAAGATTTATGGGACTGGCTGAAATGATTAGTCCATCAAGTCTGGCATCCTGAGGAAAAGAGGAAAGGGGGAAGGGGGGGAAAAAAGAAAGGCTCATACTGTCCCTAGCTGGAGTCCTTACTCCACCTGGTATTCCCATGGTCTCTCGGAGATGTCTGTGATATTCCCTTCACCAACTGAAACCCTACAGGTAAGGGAGAGCTAAGACTTAAACACCATCTCAAGGCTTGATCTTCACAGCTTCTCACACGACCAGATGAGATCCCACCAAACCTACATGGTGAACCATGCAATCATATAGTATTATTATTATTATCCTCAGTCTCAGTTTTTTCCTCTCTAAGACTTGCTCATGGCCATAGCTAATACTTTCTTCTGAGTTGAGATAGTTTTGCTGTACATTGTATAGAACCCCGCTATCTCTATCTCCACATCTTTGTATCTCATGATGTAAATGTATTCCTAAATGACCACAACTTCTGGGAATAGAGAGCTCTCTTCATGTACTAGCTTCAGTGTGACCTCCTACAGAAGACCTTTCCTAATATCAGGAATGGGTGCCCTCCTCAACTCCACACATCAAAATCACTTAGGATTTACTCTGTATTTATTTTGTATGAATTTATCTACATGTATGTGTGTATGTATACATATGTGTGGGGCAACTAAGTATCACAGAGGAAAGAGTGCTGGACTTGAATTCAAATTCAGCCTCATATGCTTACTAAGTACTAGTGAGTAATCTTACTAGCTACTAGTAAGTGATACTTACTAGGGACTCTAAGCAAATCCCTTAATCCCTTTTGCCTCAGTTTTCCTCCTTTATCAAATGAACTGAAGAAGGAAATGGCAAAGCCTTTTGGTTCTTTGCCAAGAAAACCCATGTGTTTATATTAGGGAAACCACATATATACAAAAATATATAACTATGAAAATGTATGTATATACATAGTTTTCATGATACAATGTAACCTTCTTGATTGAGAATGGATTCTTTTTTTTTTTCTTTTCTTTGTATTCCCAGCACTTTGTGAGCACTTAATAAATGAATTGAACTAAATTGAACCCAGATCAACTGACTTTCATTCCAGTGATCTTTCTTTCTCTTGGTATTTATAGGATGAACCTTTATCTTCACATTTCATCCAGCCAGATCCCCTAGGCCATCTTGTCCTTTGCCTACTTCTGCTGCCTCCTCCCATTTCCTCACCTGGACCAGTATCCTCTCCACATTGGACTTCCAAGATGAATCTATGTTCCCACTTTCTGGGGAAATTAATCCATTCATCTTTGGAACTCCCCCACTGAGGTCTAGCCATTTTAATGGGAGACAGAGGGAATGCAAATTTATCTAGTCTCTTATATCCCATTGGCTCCAAACCCCAGACAAGATCCTTCTTTACCTTCATATCTTATGTAACCAACCTTCAGGTCATCTTGCTATTTCTTTACTATCCTATCTGTGCTCTACTCTCCCGCCTCAATACTTTGCACCTCCTGCTTGGAACACAGTAATCAAATGAACATCTCTATGGCTTCTGAAAAAGTTGATTAACTGACCTAAGGATCAATCCATTATCCCTATATTTTCCTAGTCTAAAATTTCCTTCCCTGACCATTAATCCTCTATATATGTTGTTTCTCCCTATTAAATGCTCTGAATGCAGGGATTCTTAACTTTCTGTATATGTATTCTTAGAGCTTGACTGGATGCCCAACTTGAAAAATGCTTATTCATTCATTCTTTCCATCATACTATATTGCTTTCTCTTGGACTATACCAGATCCCATCTGATTAGAAAATACATTTTTTTCCTTGCACTTTTGTGGGAATCTGTCAGGTTCTTGCTACTACCTGTCAACTCTTTGATCATAAGTTAAGGAGATTCACTCTCTCTCAGATCACTAGGGAATTTCTGGGCTGAACATTATCTTGATCTATCTCATTCCATAGGTTTAGGGAAAAAAATAGAACACAAGTGAATGTAAATGGAACCGGCTATTCTATCTCCCTCTCACAAGTCCACTCAAAAATCCAAGCAACATAGCTTTAAATAAATCCATTATCAGTCTTAAGTTTGGTGTTAGAGGAAGAACCACTTTCCCCCCTACACTTGAGAGACTCAAGTGAAAGGCACTGCTTGGTCAGTATTCACAGGGGCACTGCAGGCTTTGTTCCAAGGTGAGAAAAGGGGAGAGAAGAGAATCAAAGCATATTTTCAAGATCTGAGGGTCAGGAGATTAAAGACCTGTCAATAGCCAGTCCTCTAGAATCTCCCAAATGCTAACTCCTGGTCAAGTTTGTAAAGTCCAAGTGAAATGTTCCATTTATAAACGTGGACAGTTAAAATAGTAGCAGGTGGGAAATTACGCGGAATTTTTTTCATTGAACACCCTATCCTACACTATCATTCTTTATATTGACTTTGTCGGCCAACGTTGCATGTAGTAGGCTGCCATTCTTCCCTGGCAGAATTAGCGGCAGCTTTTCTGTCAACACCGATGAATTTATCTGACAGTGCTACTGCCTCCCTGAATCAGCAGCAGCTGGGGGAAAATGTATCGTGGCACTGTGGATACATCAAAATACAAAATCATTTCCCTACCGCCATCCCCAAATTTCCTCATTTAACTGTTCTAAGCCCAGCCAATAAATCCATGTGGATTTGACCATATTTAATTCCATATCTACAAAATGCTTTACCTAGCTTAGGATGGGCACTGAATGTCTTCCATAATCAGCCACATCTCCTGTGGTCACCCATGGTGGGGTGGAATTAAAATTGAAAGGGGTTGTTAAATCCAGTGATATTTCAAAGGCTCTTTTGAGACAATGGGCAAGGTGTTGTGAGGATTTGACATCCATGTACTTAATTCAAGAGGAAACAGCTTACATTTTGTAAAACAAAGGTAGGGTCTAGGAATCTTAAAAGAACTCCTTAAACTCATTTAATGTGTGTGTTTATTGGGGGAAAAGACTGGGGGGGGGGGGAAGGGGAAGGAAGTCCAGAGAATATTTCATAGAAAATGAAAAATGTGTATTATGAAGTAAGTCTCTGTGTATTTGTGTGTGTGCAGTTCAGAAAAACCTCTCTGGTTGGGGGGGGAGGGGGTGGTTTCCTAGTCTTTCTTGCAAAGACTACTTCTAGGTCTATCTTCTCCTCCTGTTTATTACCCCTGCCCTGTCCATTTTCTCAGAACGCAATCCCACCATTTGGAGTCCTCCATGCTAGAACCTCCCCTGCTAATTGGAAACTCCTTGCCTATTTTATCAGAGATGGGGAACAAATCAGACATCTTGAGGTTTCTCAGGTTAAGCCTCAAGGCCTTCCCTCAACTGAGTTTTGTTCCAGATAAAGGCCTCTTGCTTTTAGCATCATAGACCAGTTTCTTGCACAGGCCCTTGAAATAGCTGCAATGGACCGGCATGATTATAGAATCCCAGTGTTGGAATGGACTTCAGAAATCATCTATGATTCAACCCACACCTGAACCGAAATCCACGCTACCAGACACCAGAGTGCTGAGCTAGCCTTTAGTCAAAGCTCTTCAGTGATGGAGAAGTCAGTACTTCCTGAAGTAGCCCATTGCACTATTGGATAGCTGCAATTGGTTGGAAACTAAACAACCAAACTTACTCATCATCTTCTACTCTTAGATTTTGAGATGGATACCAAATCTCTGCTCAGTATGAATTTAGAGTGTGAATATAGAATGTAAATATACATATATGTATACACATAGAGAATGATAGAACAATAGATAGATATCAATATATATAAATGGAGAGAGAGAATAGCAGAGGAAATGATAGACAGATAGATATTAATATATAGCAGCTAGGTGGCACAGTGAGTAGCACACTGGGCTCAGAATCAGAAAGACTCATCTTTATGAGTTCTAATCTTCCCTCAAACATTTAATAGCTGTGTGAGCTACTAAGCTGAGCCAGTCACTTAACCCCTTTGCCTCAATTTCCTCATCGGTAAAATGAGCTGGAGGGGCTGCTAGTTGGCACAGTAGATAGACCATCAGCCCTGAAGTCAGGAGGACCTGAGTTCAAATCTGTCCTCAGACACAACACTTCCTCAGCTGTGTGACCCTAGGTGAGTCACTTAACTCCAAATGCCTCAGCAAAAAAACAAAACAAAACAAAAACAAAACAAAACCAGATTTAACCTTTCTTTTTCTTATGACACCTCTTTTATTCTTCATGATTGTTCAGGGACCATCAATAACAACTCATTAATCACATCTTTTAAGTTCATTCAGTACCCTGAGCAGCAATTTATCTGGTGTTAATGACTTAAATTTATAGAATATGGCTTATCATTTCTTATTTATTTGGGATTTCGGTTTTTGTTGACCACGTTTGCTTTCTACAACCAACCTAAAGATAAGACTCTTTGCTAGTGAAAACAGAAAACAATTTTTACACTTCTGTAATATTTAACTTGTGTAATTTTCCTCTCCTCCCCCCCCCCCCACCCAGTAGTCATCTTCTATTATTCTCTGAATTTAGAGGAACATAAGGTCTTGAAATCTAGAGTTGGAAGAGAACTTTGAAATCATTTAGCCATTGTAAGTCTCACCTCCTTGACATTCCTGACATTAACTTGTCACATCTTGGCATTCATATTTTGTTTTTGCATTTTCTTCAGTGGTTTATAACATTCTGGCTTGGTGAATCACTCCCCAAACAGTTATATGAATCTTTTAATATGTTATTTTCTTTTCTTCCTCGTTGGAGTCATCTGTGTTTGTTGGGAAAACTTTATTCTTGAGGACATCCTATTGTGAATGAGTCAGCTTTTCACTGCCCCAGTAGAATCTTATAAGATGGGATCCCACTAATTTTTTCTCTGGATTTTTTGAACTCTATTATCCCAAAGTGCAGACCTATACCTAAGATTCTTCTCCTCATCTATTATGAATGGTGGAGTCATTTTCCCCCAAGGTTATAATTATTTCTATCTTGTCAACCAATTCTTTCAGTAGACAGCTATCCACCCTAATTAAATGATGATTCTTATAAATTTTTGAAGCAAGGAAAAATAAATTATATATTTCAAAGGATATCTGATAATGAAATTGACTTCTAGACAGATCATTAGGTCTTGTTCACAGTGTACCTAAAGTGTGTATGTGTATGTGTGTGTGTGTGTGTGTGTGTGTGTGTGTGTGTGTGTGTATGCAACAAGCATTCAAGTATATCCTCATCATCTCAATTCGGTGATGCTTCATTCCAAACATATAGTTTTTCAAACAACATGGAGCTTTCCCATAATTAGATTTCATCTTTATGATCAGTCAGTCAACAAACATTCATTAAACACTAACTATGAGTCAAGCAAATTTTTCAAGATTTGCACTTGTATCATATCTTTTTCAAAGCCTAAAATGAGCCCCACAATTGCCATAAGTAAGAGCCTCCTGCAAAGGTGATACTGTATTAAGTAGAGGCTGCTTCCTGTAAGGAAACCTACACTTTGAAACTTTATTGTTTATAAGATTTCATAAGAGTGAATGTTCTTCCTACTATTGCACATTGTGGTCCCTCCCTGACTTCCCAATCTTTCCTTTATTTCCTGGGTCTTCTCTAGGCATTAGTATAAAGGACAAATATGAGGGGTTTTAGAGGGGTATAGAAAGGCAGCCATTTATACCTTATTTTGGAAAATCCTGCACATTTATTTGTTTGTTCACCCATTCACCCATCCATCCATCCATCCATCCATTTATTTATTTGTTCATTTATTTTAAGGACAACTGATTTCTGGCTATCTTTGAGTGCTGGCAGGAACTATAATAGTATTAGTAAGACAGAATTAAGGGCTAAAATCCTAGATCACAGATTTAGAACCAGAATGGAATCCATAGTCCAACCCCCTCTTTTTGCAAATAAGGATACTTAGGCTAGGATAGTGGCAGGACAGTTCCACAATGAACAGTCTTTCCATGGCATCATGCTGCTTCTCCATCAGAAATCTACATTCCATATTTTATGTTCAGTATGGAGGGTGGTGAAAGAAAACATTAGATACTACAAATAAAAATCACTTATTCTTGCTTCTTATTTCTCCCCACCTTTTTTGCCATAACTCCCATTAATGATTACAGAATACTACAATCCACAAGGATCTTTCAGAAACCTATTAAACTAGAAGACATTTCCTTAGTTCCTCTAATGAGTCATTTGCCATAATTTCTTCATTTCAGAGGCAGATCCCAATTACATGAAAAGTTTTTCTCAATTAACATGGTGTTTTGTTTTTTTTTTAAGTCACTAGCCTAGGAATCAGGAAAACTGGGATCAAATCCCGATTCTGCTGCTAATTAGCTGTGTGACTTTGGACAAGACCCTTAACTTCTCTGAAACTTATCTATAAAATAAGAAAGTTGGTTCAGGTCAATGATGCCATATTCAAATAGAAACAAGAGTCACTAATCTGTACATAAGGAGCACTGCGGGATGCATATTGACTCCAATCAAAATGTAATATCTGTATTTTATTGTATTTTTTTTTTTTTGTTAAAGATTTTCCATTTCCATTTGAATCTCGTTTGGGTTGAACTCATCACAAGTGTAGTGGGTTGCCGAAAAGCAGCACAAGTGTCTAAAAGACCTCTAAGCCTTCCTAGATCAAAACAAACCAAAAAAAAAAAAAAAAAAAAGGAGACTTTTCCTCTCTATGTCCATGGTACAGTCAAGAGAGCTGGTTATAAATGTATAATAAGAAGCTGTGGATTCAAATTCTAATTTGTTAGTACTACTTCTGTGAGCTTAGACAAGGGTTGTCCTGATTTCACCAGAGTATGTGAATTATAGATAATTGAACTTGATTTCAATTATGGAAAAAATTCTAGAATGGCTTATTCAAGAGTTGATCAGTTCCCATTTTGAAAAGGAAGTTAGAGTCACTAAGAACAAGCATGGCTTCATAAAAAACAGATCACAGCAGACATAGCTTACCTCCATTTTTTATTTAATTAACAAGCTATTTGATCAGGAAAATGTTGTAGATATAGTTTAATGAGATTTTGACAAGACATTCAACAAAGCTGCTCATATTACTCTTGTATAGAAGATGAAGAGATATGGATAACTGGATTAACTTAGAACTGGTTTCATGGTCATACTCAAATTCAATATTAGCCCATTGTTAACAAGGTAGGTTAACTTCTATCTACAGGGGAGTGATCAATTGATCCGAGTTTGGCTCTGTGATATTTAACATTTTGATCAATTACTTGAATAAAAAGATTTTATCCATTACCTGAATGAAATCATCATGCTCATCAAATTTGAAGATAACAAAGCTGAGATGGATAGCTAACACATTAAATGACTCTATAGTCAAAATCCAAAATTATTTTGATAGATTAGATCATGGGGCCAAATCTAATAAAATAAAATTGATTTCATCATAGAGTTAAATGTAAAGGATTAGACAAGTTTGAAATATTCTCATCTTCACAAATACAGGGTGGGGATGGCATCAGATGTCAGTTTGTCCAAAGGAAATCTGGGAGTCTTAGCCAAGAGCAGGCTGAAAATAAAGGGTCGTAGTAAATGACAGGCTCAAAATAAATTAACAGTGAATTATGACAGCGAAAAAGCCCATATGACCTTGGACTCCATTAAGGAAGAAGGAGATAAAAATCCTTTTGTACTTACAAATACACAGAACATTGATGAGAAAGGGAGGGCTTATGCACTGAGTATGCTAGAAGTGAAATACCCACTTGGGAAATTCATGGGGCCAAGGTAACTCTGCCCTTCTTGGAGAACAAAGGACAAACAAAAATCTATGAATAGTAGCAGCTGCCCCCCTGGAGACCTAAGCAGTTCCTGGTTGGGCAGTGCTCTTATTTTTTCCTTCTCTTCTTCTTCTTCCTTCTCCTTTTCTCCCTCTATCCATGTGGGGAATCATACCCTTACTTGTGGGTGCTCTGCCCAAAGGAATACAAATTTTGTTCACTTATGCTTGCAAGGTATTATGGGATACTCAGAATACATGGGAGCTAGATGTTTTTTCTTTTCTACTTATTCTGTTGTTGATTTTTGAAAAGCTGAGACAATTAGCTCTTGTGACATGGAGTTTTCATTTATGATTTCTTGAAATATAGTTCTGAAAAAACATTGGAATTCAAATGTAGCTACCTGACTATGCCTTTAAATCCAAATCAGTCTGGCCAATAATAGGTCCCAGGTCAAATCTAACCTGCTCATTGTGTGGGTTTTGATAGCTCAGAGTAAGTGTAAATAGCAATCTGGCCAGAAATTCTGAGGATCTTCCCTTCCCAGATTCTTTTGCTTCAATTTTTACCTAGCCTTCAATTACTGAATGGGTGTTGCCTCAGACAAACTGAAACCTGGGAAAGACCCAGCACAAATAGAACAAGGTTTTCTACTGCATCTGGAGCCATCAACACTTGTCCTAAACTATGTCTTGTCACTAGATTTTGGAGGAGAAATTGAAGTTGATGACTTTGTCCAACTTTGTCTCACTCAAATCCAATTCATTTGCAAGTCACTGATACTCTTTGAGAACTAAGGATGAATAATAGCAAATCCCATATCAAACACTTAACCCTGGCAAGTCAATTAATCTTTTTATGCCTCAGTTTCCTTAGCTATAAAATGGGAATGATACTGTCTCCCAGGGTTATTACTGAACCATGGAAGAAACATAGTAGAGTTTTTAAAAATTCAAAGAGAATCTCATATAGTCACAAAAGATTTATTTACCTCATAGCTGATGGGTTAGTCTCTAAAGGGAGTCTAGCAATTAGAAATAGGGGAGATTTTTAATGAAAATTTGGAGCTTAGCTAGCAGGCTAACAGTCTATAAGATTGTAAACTGTAAAAGAGAAATAAGGAAGGAGTCAGGATGTCTTTAAGGTTTTGTTGCTCCACATTCCTTAGCTAGATATGCTGTTTTGAACTCTGACCTATCATCTGCCTCTTTTCTGGATTTTGGGGACAGGAAATTTTGGGGACAAGGACAGGGGATGTATCATTACTAGGTGGGAACAGTGGGTGGAGCACTGCGAGTGGAGTCAGGGAGACTTATTTTCATGAGTCCAAATCTGGCCTCAGACACTTACTAGCTGTGTAACCCTAAGTTGATCACTTAACCCTGTCTGCCTCAGTTTCCTCATTTGTAAAATGAAGTGGAGAAGGAAATGGCAAAGCCCTCCAGAATCTTTGCCAAGAAAACCCCAAAATGAAGTTGTGAAGAGTCAGATACAACTGAAATCATTCAACAATCACAACAAATATTTTTATCATATATATATTTATTGAAGTTTTTATTTACAAAAAATATGAAAAATTTTCAATATTGACTCTTGAAAAACCTTGTGTTCCAATTTTTACTTCCCTTCCCCCCTCACTCCCTCCCCTAGATGGCATGTATTCCAATATATGTTAAACGTGGTAAAAATATATGTTAAATCCAATATAGGCATACACATTTATACAATTATTTTGCTGTACAAGAAAATTCAGATCAAAAAATTTTTTAAAAAAAGAGAAAGAAAATAAAATTCAAGTGAACCATAACAAAAAGAGTGAAAATGCTATGTTATAATCCACCCTCAGTTCCCAGAGACCTCTCTCTCGGTGTAGTTGGCTCTCATCATCACAAGATCATTGGAACTGGCATCAGTCATCTCATTGTTGAAGACACGTCCATCAGGATTAATCATCGTATAATCTTCTTGTTTCCCTGTATAATGATCTTCTGGTTCTGCTCATTTCACTCAGCATCAGTTCATGTAAGTTTCTCCAGGCCTCTCTGAAATCATCCAGCCGATCGTTTCTTACAGAACAATAATATTCCATAACATTCATATACCACAATTTACCCAGCCATTCTCTAATTGATGGGCATTCATTCAATTTCCAGTTTCTGGCCACTACAGAAAGGGTTGCCATAAACATTTTTGCACATGTGAGTCCCTTTCCTTTCTTTAGTATCTCTTTGGGGTATAAGCCCAGTAGAAACACTGCTGGATCAAAGGGTATGCACAATTTGATAATCCTTTGGGCATAGTTCCAAATTGTTCTCCAGAATGGTTGGATCAGTTCACAATTCCATCAACAATGTATCAGTGTCCCTCTTTTCCCAATATTTGTCATTATCTTTTCCTGTCATCTTAGCCAGTCTGAGAAATATGCACAACAAATATTTGGAAAGTGCTCAGCACAGTGCCTGACACATATTAGAAATACTTAGTGTTAATTAAAGGTCTTCAAGAAGAGACTCAATGATAATTTGTATCTATTGTTCCACTACTCCTATGTATAATGTGTTTTCCCTACATTAGAATATAAAGTCCTTGAGGATAGAGATTATTTTATTTTCTTGTATTTGTAGCTCAGCATAATTTTTGCCATATTTTAAGTAAGCACTTAATACATGTTCTATATCTATCTGTCAGTTTATCTATCCATAATCTATCTAACCAACTAATTGTCTAGATACTCATATACCATTCATCTCTCTAGCTGGAATTCTTTTAGAACATGAAGCACACTACATGACTGACAAGACCTCTTATCTAAAATTTTCTAATTCTCCTTCATATCTTTGAATCTTGGTTTCCTAATCTACAAAATGGAGGTATAGTACTAGATGACCTATGAGAGCTCTTTCAACTCTGAATCTATTATCCTTTGAAATTTCTAACTCTTCCCATGTCCTTGAAGCTCTTATCTTTTCCCACAATATTATACCAATTATTAATGTTACAAAAGCACAAAATAGATTTTTTAAAAGGTTGAACAGGAAGAGAGAAGTTATTTCAGTTATTCTTCTAGGTTTCACCCATATATCATATATACAACTTTAACCACTTTCAATTCAATCCAATAAAAATTTATTGAGTGCATGCTAATGTGTAAGGTTTACTCTAGATCCTGAGGTGAGGTATAATGCTGATAGTCCTTTTTAGGGGCTATTAAAAATAGCCCCATTTCCAATATACTTCCAAATTCTTAAATCTGCTCAGAAGAAATCCTATTCCAAAGAACAATTCCTGATATAACTTGGTCTTTTTGTCATCTAGGCAAGAATGTTAAAACAATTTCCTCCATACCACATGTGTATTTTGAGATTTTTCCTAACCTCTTAGAATAAGTTGGGATCAACTGAAGAGGGAGCCCACCTACAATTTTCTCAACAAACGGTCATCCAGTATCAATCCACTTTGGGATGCATAACTAACCACTTTATAAGTGCTTATTTTTGCTTTTGGACCAATCTCTGACTCATAGATATAGAAAGGGAAGGTACTTTGGAGGCAGTGGTATGCTAATAAATGTTTAACAAGAGTTCTCTAGAAGAAAAATACTATAAAATGTTTAAAAGTTGTTTGGGGTCTTTTTAAAGCTTAAAAAACTTAATTTTAATTTTCTCCATCATTTTCTTTAGTCTAGACAATCAATAAAACAATAACTCAAACCTTGATTTGTACCATTTGTCAGTTTAGAAGGAGTAAGTAACTTGATCAGGCTGAAAATTTAACAATAGTGGGCAGCCTGTTGGATCCAGCACACTTCAGCTTGGAGACCATTTAATCCTAATCCAATCTAGTTATTAAATTTATTTTATTAAAGAATTGAAATCTTCTCACTCTAAGATTTTTTGTTAGTACTTAGCATTTGAAGTCCAATATCTTAAGTTCTGGTTTTTAGAAGCTGCCTACTAACCTTTGGGAACATTGAATTTAAGACTTTGAAAAGATGCTGAAGATCATTTCATCTTATCTTTTCATCTTACAGGCAAGCAAACTAAGGACCCAAAGGAGTATAGTAATTCCTATGATCCAAGGTCAAATAGGTAGTTAGTAACAGAGAAGCATCTAGGTCAATGCTCTTTCTAATAGAATACAGCAGCGCTAACAGCAACTACCCACTGAGTAAGTAGCTCACTCTCAAATGAAGTATTTGATAGAACTGAAATGATTCTGGTTCCTGAGATCCTTCTGTATCTGAACTGCTTTTTCCTTACTCTCTCATCTTTGCTTCTATGAGTTTCCCCCCGCCCCCTTAGTTGTTCTTTCTTGTCTTTCTTTCTTTTTGTTTGAATTACTGATTGATAAGTGACTATTTCATTTTCTCTCAACTTCCTCTATACTCTCATTCTAAATTCCCTTTTTCCCTCTCTTCTGACAGTGTGTGCCCTTGACATAAAACATCTTAGAAAAGTTGTATTGTCTTTCCTTTTTTGTTACTTTTTAAGAGCCATAGTTCCTTCGTATCTGATCATGTATCCCCAAAGAGGCGATCTAGCTTTTCAGTTGAAGATGTCCAACATTCTAGGTAACTCATTCAACTTTTCAATAGTAGTTTTCAATATTTTTCAGTAAAATTTTCAAGTTTTACCTCTAAATTTGCCATCACTTCTACTTTTTCCCTTTGGGCCCCCTCAAAAATCTATCCTCTTTTCTATATGAAAGATCTTCAAATAGCTGGAGACATCAATCATGAACTACATAACCTCCCTCTTTAGGATAAACATTCATAGTTTCTCCAGTCTTAGATGTCATAGTCTCTAGTATTCTTACCATCGTGGCCAGTCTTACTAGACTTCTATTTCTCTTTTTTTTTTCTAAAATATGGAGGCCAGAGAGTGTGATGGCACTATAGCCTCATTTATGTGGACACTTAGTCCAATAAAGCAGATCACAACATAAATCAATCAGTAAACATTTATCAAACACCTACTATGTTTGTGGCACTATATTATGCACTAGGGATAAAAAGAAAAGCAAAAGACATACCTTTCTCAAGAAACTTACAATACTGCCACCTATCTGTTTTATTTTCAACTCTTGTCCATATCCTCTTATAAATATTTCACACTCTATCAGCAAATATTATTAAGTGCCTACTATGTGCCAGACACTGTATTAAGTGCTGAGGATGCAAAGAAAGTCAAGGGACAGTCACCCTGTTATTAAGGATCTCTTAGTCTAATGTGGGGAGACATCAGAGAGTTATGAACAAAAAGACATTCAGGATAAATTGGCAGTGATCTGGGGAGGGCACTAACATTCACAGAACCAGTTAAAGCTAATTGTTGAAAGTGAAGCTTTGACTAATACTTGAAAGAAGTCAGCAAAGGTAGAAAGCAGAGATGAGGAGGCAGAGTATTCCAAACATGGGGGACAACAAGTGAAAATGTCTTATTCAAGGAACAGCAAGAGGTTCAGTGTCACTGAATTGCAGTTTACCTAGAGGGAAGAGAGGTGTAAACAACTGTAAAGATAGATAGATTATAGTAAATGTTTTAAAAGCCAAACAGATTTTATATTTAATCCTTGAGATAATGAGTCATTGAAGTTTACTGAAAGGAGGATAACACAATCAAATCTGTGCTTTAAAGAGAAGATTGCTTACAAGGAAAAAGGAGGATGTGTCTAAGGAAAGATGATCCGATTTGGCAATTAAGAGGTCACTGGTAACTTTCAAGAGTTCGGTTAACTGGTAAGACTGAAAACCAAACTGCAAAGGATTGAAGGGGAAAAAGATGAAATGAAGGTATCAAGCAGACAACTTTTTCAAGAAGTTTGGCTGAGAAAAAAGTATAGACCTCAATCCCGTCGTCCAGCATGGCAGTTGTCTCTCCTCCTTCATGAGACCTGCAGATTAGATACACTCTTCATCGCATGTCCAACAGACTAGGTCCAAGGATGGAACTGGCATCATGTAGTCAACAGTCAAGAGACCTGGATTCAAATCCTGCCTCAGACACTTACTATGTCTAAAAGTCACTTAACCCCTCAGGGCTTCTATTTCCTCACATATAAAATGAGGACAATAATTAAGTACTACCTAATTTAGAGGCAAAAGGATTCTAGAGCAGTGTGGCAACACATGCCTATAATCTCTGCTACCAGGGATGCTGAGCTGGTGGGTCTCTTGAATTTTGAGCTAGTGTCAAGTCTGAACTGTTTGGCATTAAGGGCAATCCCTTTGGAGAGGAAGGGGGCACCAAATTCTCTGAGGTGGAAGAGGCTGCAAGAAGAGTAAGACAAACTTCTCATGCTGATCTGTGACAATTAATAGATAGATCAGCAGTGGGATTAAGTCCCTAAGCAAACTTTGCACTTCCAGCCTGGTTGAACTAAGGAGACCTGGTTGTTAAAAACAAAACAAACAAACAAACAGAAAACCCTAATTTCATTGTTGTCATTCAGTCATCTTCAACTCTTTGTGACTTTCTTTGGGGCTTACTTGGCAAAGACACTGGACTGGTTTGCCATTTCCTTCTCCAGTTCATTTTACAGGTGACTAAACTGAAGCAAACAGGGTTAAATGACTTGTCCAGGGTCACACCACTGGAAAGGCTGAATCTGAACTTGGGAAAATGAGTCTTCCTAATTCTAAACATGGCATTCTAACTGTTATGCCATCATTTGTATATCCTTCATATCATATTTGCTAGCTTTGTTAACATGAACAAGTCAGATAATTTTCAGATTTATTTACGAAATTATAGACGGTATTCCAATGTGCTTGGGTGGAGGCAGTTCTTACATCGACAAAATCAGAGATCTTTGACTTACTAACTTATCTTTGACCACTTTGATCACCTAATTTATAGGATTATTACAGGAATGGGGGCTGCCATCCTTATCTTCATCCCCATTCCTGGGACATTCTACTGAAGACTTCTTTTCATCTTGGCATCCAATCCATTCCTGCTCACTTCTCTCCATTTTTTTTTCTATAAAGAGAATAAGTGAGAGTATTTGTTAAATGACTTGTTGAAATATCGTGGCTCAATATTTAATGCATTTTCTTGACCTAGTCAAAGTCAAACCAGGCCAATGGTGTTACCACTAGATGATCATTCATAACATCTTAGATCTGGAACTGGAAGAAGCCTCGGAAGCATTATATTCAACTTTCTCTTTCACATAGAAAGAAGCCTGGATAAGTTAAGTGACCTATTCAAGGTACCGAATATCCCAGGTGAGATTTGAATTTAGGTCCTCTGACATTAATGTCAGCTAGAAGATAGAAATCTACTCTTCTTCTAAGTCATTTCAAGTGAATGTTTTCAAACAAAATTCCACACACTAAGGCTAGATATCTGATTTGGTTATCCATAAATGTCCATGAGTATAAAGGCCATTCTGAGAAAATTTATTAGCTATATAAACAGTTCTTGTGTCACTTCGATGTGAGATCAAAATCCAGCAGTGTCCAGCGGGCTGCTGTCTTCTTGACGCCAAACGACCAGCTGCTCCCAAAGGCTATCCCTTTAAACCAAAATTTCACCCATGATTTCATAAGGCTGCCAGTGCAGAATTCAAATGACAAGATAACCCAAAGGGAAGGAGAGAAAGGCACAAGTGAGTTTCAGCAAGCTGCGGTGTGATAGAGAAGACAAAGCAGAGAAGAGAGAATCATCAAGCCTATATGTAATCAGAAGATGAAGTGGGCTGGTCATGTGATAAGCATGAGAGAGAAAACATGGATATCTCCTTGGTATGGGACCTTCAGGCTTGCAGTGATAATGGGGAGACAAAGTGGTGTCCTGAAAAGAGGGCTGAATTCCTCCAAGAACTTGGGTTCGAATCTTGACCCAGACTCCTATTACCTGAATAATCCTGGATGAGTTATTTTCCTCTCTGGAAGAATTAGTTTCTTTAACTATAAAAAGAGGGGCAGCTTCGGCTAGATGCCCCCAAGGTCTGTTTCTGATCGAGATCTAAAATAGAGGAAGGATTCATAAGAACCAAGGGATAATATGCCTTGGATCATCACAAGTATTCCAGCCGTGTGAGTGTTCTTCCCGTTGGGACCAGATGGAGAGCGGGGCTGGAGCCTGGGGTTCCTTGCAGACAGTCCTCCCCTCGCCTTCGCAGTCAGCTCTTTGCCTCCCGGTACCCCTCCACTCCTCCTAGTCTTCCTCAGCCTACTCCTCCCTCCTTCGCTCCCTCCCTCGGCCCCCCTCCTCCCCGCCCCCTCCTTCCCTCGCCCCCTGCACTGGCTCGGCTGGCTCAGGGCTGAGTCCAGAGCTCTGCAGTGTGACTGGGCGATGTGACTTTTCACACCAGCCCTCCAGGTGCACCCCAGCCCCCCCAGCGAGGCAAGGACTGGATAAAGACGCCTCCCAGCCCCCCTCCCAGATCCACCTCAGACCCCCCACCGGAGCCGCGCCTTTGCCACACCTCGGGCTCCCTCTCCGCTGACTCCCCCCGGACGCCAAGCAACCTTCGCTCTTCCTTCTATCTCACCCCGCTCCTTCCTCCTCTAACCCCGTCCTTCTCCCTCTTTTTACCATCCCTCCCTCCTAATCTCCCTGAGCCCATCCTGGGAAGAAGAGCGCTTGGGGGGACTCCCAAATCGCAGCCCCGGCATTGGGAGGGGACTCTGCCTCACGCCCTTTCCGTCCTCCCCCGATCCGAAGCAGCGCCCCCTCCCCACCAGTGCCCTCCCAGACCTCCCGGGGGTCAGAACCATGGCGGCTGGAGGTAACCGGGGGTCCCAGGCGTCCACCTTCGTCCGGTGCTTCGGAGGCGCCCTGCTGCTGCTGCTGAGCCTCCGCTGCCTGTCGGTGACGGCTGACGGTGAGTAGGAGAACGAGCAAGGGGGTCTTCTCTTCTACCTTGGGTGCAAGATGAGAGGGCGGGCCGCCGGTGACCCCCACCTCCACCCCTCCCACAGGAGCCTGAGACTTTGTATCAAGTAGAGAAGATCCTAGTGATGATGAGGATGTATCTGGGACCCTGAAGGGCTGCCACGCTGAGCTAGAATGGGGAAGGGGCTAGCAGGAGAAGCGGAGGAGGGCTGGAGTGGTGCATAAATAGGGGAGCGGGAGCAAAGCACCCCGCAGGGACTCAGCGGGCCCTCTCTCCAGGGAAACGTTCTCAGGAGAATGCCCCCGAGGGACTTTGTTTCCCTCTTGGGAAGCAACCGCTAGCTTTCTCTCCCTGCATCCCCACCCCTGCCCACCTAGGGAGCCAAAGCCACCTTCCTGCCACCTCCTGGGCTCTGTGTGTCTGAGCTGGACACAACGGAAGCTCAGGGGAAATCGAGGGGAACGAGCAAGCCTGCCCCTGAGCCTCTGCCCGTGTCCCCATGGACCAGGAGCCCAGCAGCACATGGAGATGCCCTGTCTCTGCGCTCCGAGGTTAGTTAGATTTTGCCACAGGGGCTGTGGCCCGGACAGATGGGAGCCACGACCCCGTTCCCTCTTTGCTCAGACAACTTTCTTTCTCCTGTCTGACTTGTCAGCCTTTCTGAACCTTGTCAACTTCAAGACTTCCCTCATCTCTGGCTTTAAAGCACATCAAAAACTGAAGGATGCTCCACAAGTTCCTAGGCAGTGGCAGAGTTGGCATTTTTAATTTTCTTTCCACTACAGACCCCTGTGTCCTATCCCTCCACCCCTAAAACTTTTCAGATCCAGGTAAAGATGATTGCTTCACACTGGGTTTTGTGTTCAAAAGGATTTGACTTTTTTTTTTAATTACTCCTTTTAAATTAGGAAGGCAATTCATTTGACAAATTACCTTCAGATTGCCTTTGGTTGTTTGTTTTGTTTTGTTTGAGAGGGAGGGTATTAGGTTAAGTTGAGATTTTTAAAAAGGAGACAAACTATTGGGCAGACCAATTCTCAGAGCTTTGGAGGGAAATTGGCTCCTCGTTAACTTTGGCTAAGCAGAAACTTCATGGATAAAGTAAAGGGAATGTCTCAATTTGTTTCAGAGTCTTTGCAGTCACTCTCTATGAATGTGTGTTTAAATAACCCTTCTGCCAGGGAAGAAACAAAAAGAAGCATTGTAGTAAAAAGGGAAAAGGAAACCAAGAGAGGAAAATTATTATAATTATGACTATTATTAAAATTTTCACTGTTTCTCATCTCAAGTGTCACTGTTGAGGATCTGAGAATTCTTCTTTTAAGGAAGATTGAAAAGCTTCTCATTTCTTTTTCTATGTCCTCAAAGAGAGAGGCTAAGAGTACATGTTTACTCTGATCAAACCTATTTATTGGTGATCTGTTGTTAGTTGTGGTGTTTTGGATTATCACTCAATCTTTTTTTCACTTAATATCCTTCATAAGGAATGCAAATATAATCAGTGAATATGACTAAAATAAGGTTTGTATCGAAAAGATACAAAGTCAAAAGTTTCATTTTAAGTATTCAAATTTAAAATTAAAAGAAACAATATAAAGTTGCTTCAGTGGATCCTAATATATTATATGGGATGAAAAAATTTAACTAGATCTAGTTTTAAAAAATACACAGATCCTTTCATTTTTGAAAATTGAAGGAAAAATTTCATTGAGCAGGCCATTTAGAAATGCCACACCCAAAAACAAACTGCCTCTTCCATTGACCTCCAGCCAGTAGTACATTTTTCCTTCTTTTTTCTTTCTCTCTTTCTCTCTTTCCTTTCCATTTCTCCCTTTTGTTCTTTTTCTTTTATTTTTCTTCTTTTTTCCTTCTTTTCTTTCTTCCTTTCTTTCTTCTTTCCTTCTTTTTTGTCTTCCTTCCTTCCTTTTTTCCTTCCTCCCTTGCTCTCTCTTTCCCTCCCCCTTCTCTCCCTTCTTCCCTCCCTCCCTCTTTTTCTTCCTTCCTTCCTTCCTTCTTCCTTCCTTCCTTTCTTCTTTTCTTTCCTTCCTTCCTTCCTTCCTTCCTTCCTTCCTTCCTTCCTTCCTTCCTTCCTTCCTTCCTTCCTTCTTTCCTTCCTTCCTTCCTTCCTTCCTTCCTCCATCCCTCTATCCCTCCTTCCCTCCCTCCCTTTCTTTCTTTCTATTTTTCTTTCTTTTTCTTCTCTCTTCCCCCTTCACCACTCCATAGAGAATATACAGGTATACTTGTACCAAACATATTTATGTATAAATTAAGGGTAATAATTTATCTCAAAGCAATATCCTCTTCCTTGCTAAATATATCTGTGAATAGCTGATCAGGTTTGGGCTTATTAGTAGATTAGAAATGGAGATGATAGTAGAGAGGATGGATTAGAAGAAGAAAAGGAAATTTTGAAAAATGTTAAGGGGTGATTGCTAGTTAAAAGATCAGTCAGAAATAAGGAAACTGTCTCTGAAATTATAAAAATATAAGTTAACTGGAAAAGATCATTTTATTCACAGAATTTTGATTAAGGAAAATCAGGAACAGATCTATCCCATGTTAGGCATGTGTTCCAGGACTTAAGTAGAGTGTCTTCCAATTAATAAGCAAGAATTGGAAGACACTCTACTTAAGTCCTGGAACACATAAGTTTTTCACATGAGCACAAACACATAAGTATATAAATTCATAGATTCATGGAAGGTTTTTGATCTCATCCAATGCAGCCTTCACTGTTTCATTTCTTTGGGAACCGAGTATAAGATAATTTACAGTTATAGAAAACTTGAGCCTTTTCAGTTTTCCCATCCAACATTTCACTCTCTTTTTTATCCTCACACCAACTCTCTGAATAGCTGTAGGATGGTTAAAAGACAGGGAGATTTTCAGTGTGATACAGTATCTTGGGACTCAAGGAGTCAACTCTCACCCCTGATGTGACTGGTGTGATCTTGGGCAATTCATTCTTCCTGAGCTTAATTTTCTTCTCTGAGGATTGGATTCAGCTTGTAACCTCTACTCCAGGTCTTTGAGCTATGATTTGAGTTTGAATCCCAGCCTTGCCAATCATTACTCATGTAATCTTTTTTTTTTTTTTTAATTACTCATGTAATCTTGAACGAGCTCTTTTTCTTTCTGGAATTCGCTTTCTTCTTTTATACAATGAGGAGATTGGATTAGATTAGATAAAATTTTCCTCCCAGTTCTATTTAATATCCCTTCCAACTATAAATCTATGCTCCTAAGTAGAGCAAGCACTATTATTCCCATGCAACAGGTGAGAGGAAACATTTAAATTTTCACTAATCTCTTAACTGAAATTTAACATTTAATTCATTTATGAGTATAGATAACAAAACAGGGAAAAGCTCTGCTCTAGATGATCCAGTAACAATTTGTAATAGAAAATACATTATTTGTGCATTCATATCAATCAATATTGGTCCTCTTCTGCCAAGAGAAAGTCGGAAATTGGGAAGTGTTTTAAGGGTAGGAAGTAGAGCCTTGAAAGAAATATAATTCCTGGCCAACATTTCACAATCCTCTATTCTCTAAGTGAATTGTGGTCCAATTAGAAAGCACGGCAATAAGTTGTTGATAACTATGTAGCCCAAGATTTCTCCAGGTCAATCTCTAAGTGAATTGTGGTCCAATTAGAAAGCATGGCAATAAGTTGTTGATAACTATGTAGCCCAAGATTTCTCCAGGTCAATCTCTAGTGCCATGATCCTGGGGATAGAATAGATCTGGTCAAAAGAAAAATACCACTGATATGGCTGTGGTTACCCAGAACCAGGCAAAGTGGAGATCTAACTATTATCTGATCTGTTAAACAAAACTCAAATCATCATCCATTTTGAAGAGTAGTCTGATTAATTTTCTATAGATATCTTTTTATAAAGGGAAGAGTCCTATGTGATGTGAAGAAGGAAATATTCCTTAAAATCTGTTTCCTTAAGGTTAGTCAATCAGTAAACATTTACACTTAATATGCACCCCTGGTTAAGACACTTAATCCTGTTTACCTCAGTTTCCTTAAATGTAAAATGAGCAAGAGAAGGAAATGGCAGTCTACTCTTAGCATCTTTGTCAAGATAACCATAAATGGAGTCACAAAGAGTCGAACATTACAGAAACAACTGAACAAGAAAACTCTGAAAGACTCTGAAATAAATATTATCCCCATTTTATGGCTAAGCACACTGAGATTGAGAGAGATTAAATAACATTCCATAGCTCATAAACGTTTGAGACTGGATTCAAACCAGGTCTTCTCAACTCAACTCGACACTCATCTCTAATGAAATCTAGAAAGCAGTTGTTAGCCTTGTATTTTGATAGGTGCCCTTTAGTCCTATTGCTTTTTTTCCCCAGCATCTTACTATAATTCTACCACCTTCCTGTTGTGAGAATCAAACAAAAATCCAGCCTGAACTAAGGGGAATATATTTGCCTTAAACAAGGTGTACAGTTTTCAGTTTTCCCAGACTAAAACAGAATAGGACTTTTTGGGACAACTATACTATCATTTTACTGAATGAACAACTTGTAAGCCCACACCAGAACAAAGCTGCATGAATAATAATTTTTTAGCAGTCTTTAAATTCAGGTCCCTCTCAAGTGGCTTCCACCCTCTCCCAAATTTAATTGTTAGAAGAAGCTCTCTTCTTCATATTCTGGCTCCCCAGTATACCTTCTTTCTAGATTCCACAACATCTATCTGGTCCAATTGTATTTTGCAGATACTAAGTTGTTCTGACAAATAGGATGTCAGGACATATTATCAGTTAAGATTTCTTTCCCCACCCTCAACTCCATCAGCCTTTTTGTTCTTGGATAGCAAAAAAGCATGTGTTTCTTTCAGAATTTGAATTAGGTAGAGTCTCTCAAGATTTCAGACCTAGCACCTCTTTTATTTTTTAATTGTAGGTCAAAAGGAAATGCCCTCACAGCTGGTTGCAGTGAGAGGTGGGTGGGTTGTATGGAAACCCAGGACCTTCATTTTTCCAACAGTAAAGCCCAGTTGTCTTATGTTAGCAGCTTGAAAAACATATAAAGGACTCCAAAAAAGCCTTGCTAACTTGAGTTTTTGCTGAAAACTTTAATGCTGCTTTTCAATCAGGATGTAGGTTTCCAGTGGAACAAAGAAGCCAGTTCTGAATGCCTGTTGGATGAAGAAAATAGAATGAATCACAGTGGGTCGCATTCTCTTCATGAGGGCTCACAGAATACCCATGAACATTAGCATACTCAGAAGACCAGAGTCCCCAATATTTCAAGTGTGAAGATTCTTTGGGAATGATCTGAAAAAATGTCATCAGAGCAAACACAGAAAATAACTGGAAAATGGACACATTCATTTATATACATAAATACATATATATAAATAAATGTGTTCATTTTATATAAATACATATATATGTATAAATGTATATGTCCATTTTGTATATACACACCATATGTACAAGCATGTTTCCATTAGAGAAGGAAAGACAGAATGGATAGACAATAGAAGAAAAAAACATTTTGAAAATAAAATATTAGAAAAAATTGAAAACTAGTTTTATAAATAACTCTAATTCTCCCCTACACACTTGATTCTTGCTACCTCTTGATTTTTCAATAGAAAGGAGATTGATTGTGAAGAAACTATACCTTAAAAAAACCCCTACTTGTAGTTATTATTTTAAGGCTTCTCACCAAAGATTGTCAAAAATATTCTTCTTCAAATCTCCACCCACTGATCCATTGTTACTGAATCATTGCCAAGTGCCTGGGCATGAGCAATAAGGTGCAAAGAAAACCAGTTTTGTCTTGAGAGAGTAGCACTAGGACTTTTTGTGAGGAGCAAATGTTCATTTTCTTATTTTAATAAAAAGATAGTGGACAAAGTTAAATAATTAGAAAGATTAATTGTTCATGGTTGGACCATATCAATACAAGAAAAATGACAATACTACCTAAATTAATGTAGCAATTCAGGGCCATCCCAATTATACTACACTGTGGAGGTCTTAAGAGTTTGGTCAGATATCTAAGAAGTCAAGGTCCCACTGCATTCCCCCATCATTACCAGTTGTCTTGGCTTTTGTCTAGACATTGGACTTTGATGACTCTGGAAGAGACAGTGAGGCTGATGACTTTGTGTAATTTTGCCTCACTTAAGTCCAATTTATGGGAAAGTTAAGACATCACATAAAGTCGTTGGTTCTTTTTGAAAACGAAGGATGAGCAACAACAAGTATTGGCTCTTTCATGCAGTTATTTTGAAAGCAGCTGTTCCTTTTAGATAGCTAGAAGGAAGTGATTATAATTCCATTGAGAATCAAAGACCGAGCAGATGAGCTCAGAAATGACTCCTACTTCTTTTGTCATTTTACGGCTTCTTTGATAATTTTTTTCAGGTGAGGCAATTATAATTTAGTTCCCCAAAGCATAAACCCTCACTTAATGATATGGGAAAGGAAGAGAAAACAATGCTGTTAACCAAATGCTGAGGTGTTGTTTTGTTTCTTTATGATTTCCACCCAAGTTTTCTTTTTTGCCTCAAGAGGCAGGGAGATGCCCCTGAACTCTCAACCAACCAATCAGCCAATCAGCACATCTTTATTAAGCACTTACTATGTGCTTGGTTCTGGGCTTGGAGAATCTAAAGTGAAATAGTCCCTGCCTTCAGGGAGCTTGCATAAAGTGGAAATTTCTATCTAGAAACAAAATAGATATAAGGGAATTTTGAGAGAAAACACCAGAAACTTCATTGTGAGTGGGAGTAATTAGCCAAAGAAGGTGATATTTGAGCATAGACCTGAGGGAAACTAGGATTCTAAGTAACAGAGGTGAGGAGAGGAGGGTATTTTAGGCACAAATAAAATCAGACATGGAGAGGGAGGTTGAATGTCATGTGTGAGGAATGGTTTGATTGGACCATAATGTACATGAAGAAGAAGAATATATGAAAAGAGCTTTTAATGCCAAGTAGAAGAGTCTGCTTTTAATGCCAAGTAGAAGAGTCTGCATGTGATCTAGAAGTAATAGAGAGTTATTGGAGTTTGTTGAGTAGGGGAATGACATGGTCAGATCTGTGCCATGGGAAAATCAAGCATCTGTTTGAAGGAGGAGTTGGAATGAAGAGAAATTTGAGGCAAGGAGACCAGTGAGAAAACTATTATAATAGTCCAGGGGAAATGTAAAAAGCTTTTGAACTAAGGTGGCGTCATGCCTGTGGAGAGAAGGGAACAAATGTGAAAGATGCGGAAGTAGAAATGACAAGATTTGGCAACTGATTGAATATGAAGGGGGAAGGAGAAGGGGGAACCAAGTAGGACTCTGAGGTTGTGAACTTGTGGGGCTGGTTGGACAGTACTAAAGAAGTTTGGACAAGGGGTGAGTTTAAGCAGAAAGGTAATGAGCTCCATTTTGAACATGTGGAGTTGAAGACATCATTAGGACATCCAGTTTCAAATGTCACAGGGGCCATTGGGTAGTGGAGCACAAGCTCTGGCAGGTCATATAGCAAGCTGAAAAGGCTTTGAGGATGGGCCTGAGCAAGTCATGTACCCTCTGTTTGCCTCAGTTTCCTCAACTGTAAACTGAGAATAATAATTGGTAGTATCCATTTCCCAGGGTTGTTGTGAGGATCAAATGAGATAATATTTTTAAAAGTGTTTAGCACAATGCCACTGAAAGCCCTACATAAATGCTTGTTTCCTTTCCCCTTCACCATTTATTGTTCATTTAGAGATAGTTAGGGAATCTAATGGAAAGACTTTTTTTTGAATTCAGGAAGTTCTGAAATCAAAATGTTTCCATTATTTTAATATCTGTGTGATTTGGAGGGCAAGTCAGTTCAACACACTAAGCCTAAGTTTTTTCATATGTAAAACAAAAGAGTTAGACTCAATGGCTCCCAAGGTCCCTTCCAATTCAAAAATTATCCAGTAATCATATAATTGCCTATAATCTTATTTTTCTTATAATCTTTTAAACTTAAGGTTTCAATTCAATTCAATTCAATTTCAATTCAAATTCAATTCAATGTTTATTAAAGATTTATTCTAAGCAATGAATGCACTATTGTCCCAGAGTAGCCTTAATGCTCCTCTCTATGATAATAATGATAATATTATTATCTAATAATAACTCATTAATATAACTAATAATAAGTAATATGTATATTAACAAACATTTGTACAACACAGTATTTGATTTGATTCTGACAACAGTCCTGGGAGGGAAGTGTTATTATCAGTCCTAAACTGAATAAACAAGCTCTATAACATTAACTGTCTCACAGGTATTTAAGTATATAGAAAGTATTTAAATCTTCATTCCATTAGTTCCAATAGAGGAACCCTCTTGCCTTTCCTTGTATCCCCAGAGCTTATTTAGTTCTGTGTCTGACACATAGTAGGCATTTAATGAATGCTTATTGACTGATCTACTGTGTGATTCCAAGTCCAGTGCTTGTTGGAATTAGGAAGACATGGTTTCAGGTACTACCTTTAACACATAATTTCTGTGTGACTATTGGTTAGACACTCAATGTCCCAGGCAAGTCTCCAAAATGCTTAGTTGCAGATCTATATCTGTGGCAAGAGTCTCCAAAACAAGACTTAACCACATTGATGTAATCACAGATCTGGATTAAAAAAAATTATTAATGGAACAGAGAATATGCATTTATATTATGTAAAAAAAAAAAAAAAAAAAGGTACCCTGACCTGGACTCGATGGTACCTAAACTTAATATTTAAAATTCAGACCTAGCTAACCTTTTCAACTCTTTGGCCAGAAACATAGCTCCCTCGTGATTCCAGAAGACAATGAAGTCTTTAAAAAAAGGACAAAAAAAACAGCCTTTTCCTCCACCATCTTGGGATTCAATCATATGGGTGGCCATCTGAAGTCCAAGGCTCAGCATCCTTATTGCATGGTGGCTCTGGGGTGTTTCAATCTCATATTCCCACTTAATCACTGAGTATCTAACCTTTCCTCTCCAAATAAGGAAAGACAAAAAAATAAAGAAGAATCTGTTCTCTCATCACTCCCAAATTAGAATATACCACCACTCTGAGAATACATTAAGACAAGCCCATCTACCACAAGGATTTAAGCCAGCCCTTGAAATTTGAGTGGGATTTTGATTTGTGAAACGGATAAGGAAGCACATTCCACGGGGGAGGAACAGCGCTGAACAAAGACACAGGGTGGGGAAGGAGCATGGTGGGTAAGGACTTACAAGGCAAGGAAGTCAGTCTGGCCAAAATAGAGGATTTGCTCTGGTCGGTAGGAGGAGCAAGAGGGTCAGATCTTTGTCAGCTTCTGAAGTAAAGTTAGCCACAAAACCTTCCCCCAGCCAAAGCTAGACAGATAGACCTCACTGTTGCTGGCACAAAGGAGCATAAGATCATAGCCTTAGAACTGGAAGAGACCTTCAAGGCCATTAAGTCCAACCCCTTCATTTTATAGATTTGTAAACTGAGGCTGGAAAAAGTTAAGTTTCTGACCCAGGATTCCACAGCTAGTGAGTGTCTGAGGCTGAATTTGAACTCAAATCTCTACAACTCCAAGCACATTAGAAAGGAAAAATCTAACCACTATGTACATGTATGAGACTACATTGTAACATGGGATGGTGAAACTGAGTTTCTCTTATCAACCCACGCTGGGGACCAGATAAAGTGTGGCAAAATGTCATCCTAAGTGTTTTGATTAAGTGTTCCATTATGGGATGGCGTCAGATCCTAGAAAAAAATCAGGAAAAGAAATGATGGCATGGGGAGCTATTGGGTCTAACTAACCCCTGTGTAAAAAATCCCCATTTTTTAAAGACCTGCCTTTGGGAAGCGTGGCCACCTAATTAATCAGAATTCAACGCTGGGTTACATCATCACACAGGAGCTCATGCATAGGTTGCTGTAAAATAGATTCTAGAGAATTTTCTCAAAGGAGAGTCTGCCTCCTGCCCTCAAGGACTGTGTGAAAATAGAGTGCATTTATAAGCACACACACACATTCACACACACACACCCTCACACATTAAGAAACCAAGGTTTTGATTTGGGGTAGACTTGCACCATATAAAATTTAGGAGTTAATTTTAGTAAAGGATTCTCAGCACTAACAAGAGCCATGTCTTAAATCTCCATCTTCCTGGTTTTTGTCCAAAACTCTTAACAATGGCCCCGACATCTCCATCCTCAGTGTTTGGCCCCTTGGGACTCGAGTGCCAACTGGCTGGCAAATTACTCTATTACACAGGGCAATGGTGTGGATATCCTCAAAGAGGAGCTTTGAAAAGATGGTGCAAGATGTCTCACAGCACCTAACTTCCTTGCCTGAGGCAAGAGGCTTGGGTGCTGTGAATCCTGACACTTCTGTGAACTCCATGCTTTGGAATACCTGCCCAAGGAAAAGATCTTCCTCATTTTTTAATAGGCAAATCAGGGCTATTTTTTATTCCTGAAGGGCAAAATCCTTAATTTTCCAAGATTGTGATAATGGAGCTCATCCTGCTTGAGACAGAAAGATATGTCTGGAGAAGGCTAAGAAAGCAACACTAATTTCTCATTTCTGTAGGGGCTTTTCACCCTAGTATCTGAATATGCAACGAATATTAAGTTTCTATCTCTCATTTGGTTCTCTTAAAGGAAAGAATAATTTGTTTTTCTATTGGAAGGGAAAAGTAAGATGTGAATAATTTTACAGTTTCTCCAAGTTTGTAGCAAAATCTGGGGCCTGAAGTGAAGGTCTACACTGTTCCCTGGATCACCTCCTTTTCATTTTGTATGTCAAAATAACCCCCAGGGTTAGACCAATTTCCTTCTTTTCATGTAAATTTTAAATAGCCCTTGGGCTATATAAGGAAGGAGTTTTAACTATCAAAGTCCGAGGATTGAACTAGACCTACCTTATTACACACACGTGCTCTGACTCCACTATCAAATCTTCCTCCTATTGCTGTCTGAATCTTGGTTCTGCCACTTGTGACCTTGAACCTAACTCAACTATAAAATGAAAGAGTTGGACTTATAAGGTCCCATTCAACTTTATATTAGAATAAAAGAAGGGGACGACATAGTGACCAGACACTGGAGGTGTTTGGGATCAGAGAAGCAAAGCCTTCTACAACTAGAGAGGAAGTACGTCTTTCTCCATTTTTGCTCCTTGGAACAAAGCCTCGATCACTCTGTGATATTTATAATTTTATTTTCACATTGACTTTTATAGGGTTCCAAGTTTCCCAAATCCCATTCACAGTATTTTTTGGAAGTCTTTATTCTTTTGAACAGGCAGTGAAGGTAAAAATCAATCATATCTATTTATCCACCCATCCATGAATGCTTTAAGTACCTAAGGCAAAGGTTCTTCACCTGAGATCCCTGGATAGATTTCAGGGTGTCAGTGAGTTTTGTTTAAAAAATATTTTACAACTATTTCATTATCATCGAATTCCTTTTTATTTTATTTTATTCATTTGAAAACATTATACTGAGAAGGGCTTCACCAGAATGTCAAAAGGGCCCATGAGAAGGAAGAGGTTAATAGTTGTCCTAAAGAAAGGATTTGATACAAAAGAAAATAAACAGATGAGACGGCAGAGACCCAGCATACACCCCCATTCAGAAGGATCCCAGAAGTCCTGGGTTAGTTACACAGAGGCATTTTTCTAAATGGATCCCCCCGGCTTCAGATCTTGCCTCATCTCATCTTGGACGCCATGAAAGCGATGTGTTCATGGCTAAGGATTTTAGCTGGGCCGTGGCCCATATGGCCCTTTGTTTCCTTTTGAAGAATGTGAGGCAGTATTATTTTTATTCCTGTTGGATTACCACTTCGCTTTATGAATCCCTGAAGAAGACGGATGGGGATGAATAATTGGATTCCACTGCCTTGGAAGGCTATAAAGCAAGCCAAGCAGTGGAAATCCAACAGGAGTCCAGTCATCTTCTTGCCTTCCTATGGCAGGAACAGGAGTACTGAGCTCCACAGGATTCCCCTAGGGGGCTGGAACCTGGCAAGTCAGTATATTCAAAAGCATCCCAGCCAGGCATGAGCCCAGCTCATCCCACCCACCCTAAACCAAGCCCAACCATAGTCTAGATTTCAAGCTTCCTGAATTTGTGTATTTCAGAAGATTTTTGTTTGCTTGTTATACATAATTTCAATTTGGGGAATGATGGGGAGGGTTCTAAGGTCCCTGACTCTTAGGGAGAACCCTTTTTTAATGCAGTCTGATTTTTAAATTTACTGCATAAAATATATTCCCCCAATAGTTTTTCTTTGTGGCGGATGGGATGTAGAGGGTGATTTTCCTGGAATAGTGTGGAAATGCCATCCAATTGATGCAAATTGGTAATGCACATACATATTTCTATACATATATATCTGTGCGTATTCACAAGCTCTGTAGTTTTGTGACAGTGGCTCTAAGACATCTGTTGGGTTATATCTGGGACTTTTCTGCTTCACAAGGAGGGTTACATCCATGAGCTTATATACATATGTTTGTACATGATAGGAAGCCGTGTAGCAGATAGAGAGCCGCCAGGAACTCAAACAGCTTGATTCATATTCTACCTGAGACCTACTAGTTTTATGACCCTGGACACTTCACTTAACCAGTTCATGTCCTGGGCAATTCTCAGGAACTAAGGTATAGAGCAGCTTGGGTGAGACTAGTTTCCTCTTGAAGATTTCTCTTTAAAACACAGGTTCAGTTCAAAAATCTGTGAACTGAGTTAATATTACTTTTGCCCTGGGGAGTTCATGGCAGCATTCACTATTCTCTTTGAAGGAGCTGCCCACCAGAGCAGAGTGAGGGAAAGAGGAAAGTGAGGATACAAGTAATTATTAAGTGCCTTTATCTCACAGGCACTATACTGGGTATCTAAAAAAAAAAAAAATTACCTCATCTGATCCTAACAACAGCCCTGTGATGTAGGTGCCATTTATCCCATTTTACATTTGAGGCATTGAAGCAAAGGCAGAATGACTTGCTTAGGGTCACACAGTCAGCAAGTGTTTTTGGCTGGATTTGAATTCATGACTTCAGGATGGTTCTAGGAATAGTCTCTCTGATATGCCCTGGGGAGGGGGATGTAGCTGGAGGAACATCAATCCCAACTAGGGAGTTTTGCCTCAGCCTGGAGTGCATTGGAATGACATGTTCAGGGTCTTGAGATAAGCCCTTTAGTAGACATAGATGTAGATGGTCAGGTTCCACTGGGTCTTGACCAAAAGTAAGCTGACTTTTGAGAGCGGGAAAGAGAGAGGTTTCTCTGCATTTTATCATCTGCTGGGCACGGAATGAGAAATTCCAGTTGTCCTTCTGGCAAGATTTCAGCAGCCAACTGTGTCACAGGATTTCTGAAGGCTGTGTCAATATGTTGCTTCTCTAGATGAACATTTTGTGATATTCTTGCTGTTTGTGTGTGTGTCTACACGTCTATACACATCCATGTATTAAGCCAATTTCAGACACTGACATGTTTTATAAACAAAATATTAATGGTCTAAGGTTGTCTTCTTCTTTTTCTTCTTCTTCTTTTTCTCCTCCTCCTTCTCTTCTTCTTCTTTCTCCTCCTCCTCTTCGTCTTCCTCTTCTTCTTTCTCTTCCTCCTCCTCCTCTTCCTTTTCCTTCTCCTTCTTCTCCTCCTTTTCCTTCTCCTTCTCCTTCTCCTTTCTTCTTTTTTTCCTATTGTTACTACTACTACTATTACTACTACCACTACCACTATCAGGGTTAAGTGACTTGCCCAGGATCACACAATTAGTACGTGCCAAGTATTTGAGGCTAGATTTGCATTTAGATTTTTGTGACTCTGGGCCTAGTGCTCTACCACCAGACTTCTTCTTGAAGTGAAAATAGGAATGGTGGCATGAAGATAGTAGCAAACATTTTCAAACAGAAACCCAACCTGAAAGAAAACAAAGAGACCAAGGGAAGAAGAGAGAAAGAGGAAGAGTGTTGTTGTTTTTTTTTTTTTTAAGTTTGAATAGGGTAAAGAGGGTATTGTAGGTCATTTTTATTTACCCACAAACCACTCAAGCCAAACCCCAGCTTAATTGACATAAACTCAGTTTAAGGGACTGACTTCATCATTTGGCTAGAAACTGGTCCATCAAAAAGACAAATTCTAACGTTAAGTATTTCAGTTGTCTCTAAAGCCTCAGGGAAGAAGAAATTTGTTGGTTTCAAAAGAGAAAGAGAGACAAAGAGAAAGAAGGAGACGGACAGACAGACACTGAGACAGAGACAGAGACAGAGAAAGGAGGGAGAGGGAGAGTCAGAGATGAAAAAAGACAGAGACATATGGAGAGAGGGTAAGACAGAGACAGAGACAGAGAAAGAAGGAAAATATGTCTTATCTATGACTACATAGAAATATTTGTATTTATATATTCAGTAAAGTCTCACTGGAGAGTTTGACTGACTGAGTTCCAAGTTGACTTAGAGCAGTTTTCAAAGTTGTCTTTGAAATGATTTAGAACGTTTTTTTTCAAAGTTGTCTTTTTGAATTCAGCTTTTAGATCCTACCTAAGCATAACCAGGGGAGGAATTGTCATTACTCTTAGCTGATTCCCAAAGCCTTTTTAGTCAACTCCATCTCAGATTAGAGGACATTTTATCTTCCTTGCTGCAGGTGGGGTACAGGGGGATGAGGAGTAGTAGTTTATGGAGATCAGGCCAGCGTGCTTAAAAGCCTCGTAAGGAATCCAGTTATTCTGAGCCCCTGGGCCAGTTTTTGCCAGTTTATAAATCCCAAAATAGGCATTTATACAGTTCTTTAATTTAAAAAAAATTTTGGTACCTACCAAAATATGCAACAACTAAATGTAAGCTAAGAAAGTGTAGCAAAAGTCCTCAAGGGACAAGTTCTAATTAATAAATCAGTTTTCATGATGGTGCAGTATAGTACAGAAAGGGAACTAAATCTAAAGTTGGAAGGAGCTGGGTCCATATCCCACTTATAATATTTACTAGCTATGTGATCATGGGCCGTCGTGGAACCTCCCTGTGTCTCAATTTCTTCATCTGCAAAACAGGGGTAATCATTGCACCTGTCTCCTAGGACTGTGGAGAACTCAAATCAGATTATGATGTTGATACTGATGATATTGATGTTGATAATGTTGTTGCTATTGCTGTTAATTATGGCATTTATATAGCACTTACTATGTGCCAAGCACTGTGCTAAGTAATTTACAATTATTATCTCATTTGATTCTCACAGTCTTGGGAGGTAGACAAAATAGTTTGAATCTTTAGATATCGACAAACTATTCTCCCCCCTCCTCTTGCCCTCTGAGCTCCCTCTCTGTCTCTCTGTCTCTCTGTCTGTCTGTCTGTCTGTCTCTCTTTCTCTCTGTCTCTCTCTCTCTCTCTCTCTCTCTCTCTATATATATATATATATATATATGTATGTATGTGTCTGTGTGTCTCTCTCTTTGGGAATCAGCTAAGGGTGACATTTCCTCCCCTGATTATGCTTAGCTAGGATCTAAAACTTAAATTCAAAAAGACAACTTTGGAAATGTTCTAAGTTAACGTGGAACTCAGTTCAAATCCAGTCTCAGACATTTACTAGCTATGTGACATTGATCAAGGTGACAATTCACCTCTGTTTGCCTCAGTTTTCTTATCTATACTGGAGAATTTCTAAGGGCTAAATCTAGGAAAAGATACTATCATGTGATAAAAGATATATAACATGGGAATGATCTGCTTAAAGGGCTTTGAGGTCTTTTAGAATTAGGAGTCTGAAACTTGGGATCCAGGAACTTTGAAAAATAAATTTAATTGTCTTTCTTTGTACTTCTAAATATCTTATTTTACTCACTTAAAAACTTCTTCAAGGAAGTCCATTGGCTTTGTCCGGGACATACGTAAAAAAAGTTTAAAATTTGCTGTTCTGGAAGGGGAAGATATTGGGGAAGAGAATGGCTTGCTAGGTGACTGGCCCTGAGAAATAGACCTAGACCGGTGCCACTTTTACTCAGACTGATATGTCTGCTTGTGTCTATGTGTTCTTCTGCAGGAAAACTCTTTGTGTTGGAATCCTGGAATGGTTCTCAGGGCCTGGATCTGTCTATGGCTCGGGCCTCCTGTGAGGCTTCGGGCGCTCACCTGGCCACAGCGGCAGAGCTGCGCCGAGCCGTGCTGGAATGTTCCTTTGCCACGTGCACCACAGGCTGGCTGGCAGATGGCACCGCCGGGTAAGGGAACCGGAGCAACAGCTCCCACTTCCATAGGGCTGCTCTCCTCCCTGAACCCTCATTTTGCAGAGGAGATGAAGTGAGCTGTTAATCTCCCTGCCACCAGTGGTTGAATTCCAAGTCCCCAGATGAATTGTTGCTTATTCATCTTACTTTTCTATCATTCCCCCCTTCCCTTATACCCAGACTTCTGTCCAGCATTCGGTCTAATGCGTAAGGCTGGCTATTGTACTGAGGGTGTAGAAAATGAGACAACAGCCTTTTCAATAGAATATAAGCCTCTTGAGGGCAGGGATTTTGAAGACTCCCTAGCATCCTTTAGAACAGCTAAGGTTCTTACCTTTATCAGGGTTAAATGCCCAAAGGATCCAGGACTTTAAAAAAGGTTAAAAGCTGCTTCTCTAGAATGGGAAGACCTTGGGGAAGAACATTAGCCCTTCACTCCTTTTGAAGTCACCCTATGTTACTTTGTATATTCTTTGTATTTACTTGTATATATATTTTGTTGTATTCCTGGTGTTTAATGCAATGCCTAACACACAGTAGGTGCAGAATGAATGTTTATTGATTTATTTATGCCCCTAGGAGAATGCATGTTCCTCGAGAATAAGGGATTCTTTCTTTTTCTTTTTTTTAATCTTTGCATCCATAACACTCAGCAAAATGCCCTATGCATAGTAAAAATGCCTTTTGAATAAATCAATGAACCAAATGATAGATTAAGTACAATAATAAGTACATCAGATGCTTGGTATTCTGTGATTTGTATATTTTAATTATGCTTCATCTGGGTCTTTAATTAGAAGGATTCTAGTATTGGGAGGTGGGAAATGATTAGTCCCAACCGGTGAAAAAGTATGCTGCCCACTTCTCAGAGACACGACCAATGAGTGAATTTGTTTGGCTCGACAAGATTTATTGCAAGAGAAAGTTTTTATTTTAGAGTGAGCGCACAGTGATTGACATGGAAAAAAGAGAAAAACAATGAAAATTTTTAAATAAAAGAAAGCACCCAGTTCAGAAGGAAAATGTTAACTTTAGCATAAACTAAAAAAAGAAAAAGAAACGACATATGTGAAAGATGTCAGTTACCTATACAATTCTCTTTTCTGTTTGTCTTTGAATGTAAAAGTATTGATGTTCATTAATGTTTGTCAGGTTCATAAAAAAAAATGAAAATGAGCAGTATTCTGGAAGTCATGGAACAGACATCTGACACTAAATCTGTCACAAAACTACCCGGATACCCTTGAGAAAACCACTGATACTTGCAGGTCTCACTTTCCTTATCTTTAAAATGAAAGTCTTGAATTATGTAATCTCTTAGATTCCTTCTACTCTGATTCTAAGAAAATCTTTTAAAATGGCTTGACATAGTATAAGGATTGGGGACAGATGATACACAAAGAGTATCATCACTTATAAAAGTAGAGGTGATATGGTTAAACTCTAGGCTCCTAGCTGGAATTTCTCAAAGACCCTTTTCACCTTTTTTAAAACTACAAAATAAACAGATCTCCAAAAGGTAATTTTCTTTTGTGTTTCTTGCTGACATGGAGGAGTTGCTTAGATGATCTGTATACTTATCATTCTATATGAGAAGAAGAAGAGGGAGCAAAGGGTAAAGGGAACTTGTGAAGATGTTCCCAGGAATAACTGGGAAAGACCTATTCTGAATAATTTTTAAATGCCCCTCACATTAAAAATTAAAAAGCAAAGAAACTCAATGAAATGAAGTTCCAAAGGCTATAGTCAGTGACAAGTTATATCACTGGTTACATTGAAGAAAATCCATTGTACGGTAATCATACATTTAGAGGGAAGGAATTGGTCAGTTGTTTTTCATTGTCTGACTCTTTGTAACCTCATTTGGGATTTTCTTGGCAAAGATACTGCAGTGATTTGTTATTTCCTTCTCTAGCACATTTGCAAATGAGGAAACTAAGGTAACAGGGTTAAGTGACTTGCCCAGTGTCACACAATTGGAAGTATCTGAGTTTACATTTAAACTCAGGAAGCTGAATCTTCCTGAGTCCAGGGATGGTGCTCTATCCACTGTACCATCTAGTTGCTCTTTAGAGGGAATAGAGATAGTGGGAAATAGCAGCCATATATTTAAGGCTATAGATGGGACTAGGTATGAGCAGATCTGTACCCTCCTCCCCATCCCCTCTCCAGTTTCTTAAATCAAAGAGCCAGACCCAGACTTTGTGACCGTGGCAACATATTTCCATGACTATTTTGGGAAGTAATCTGGGGTTCAGGGAACCTTGAAGTGGAGAATTCTATCTACTTGGGGAGACCTCTCACATTTTAGGTAGGAGGCTTCAGGCCTCAACATAGTTGCCCAGATATTCCATATAATTCAGGGGAAGTGCCTCCCCTTTCTCAATAGGAGATTTGAAAGGATCCACTTCCCTGGACTTTCACTAGAAGATGAAACTTGAGAACTGATTGCCTTGATGATATCGTGACCTTGAGAAAGCCATTTACTCTCTGTGGGTCCGTGTTTCCCTATCTATTAAATGACTGAGTTAGATGAGAAGCAGACCTGTAGGTAACAGTTTTGACATCCAAAGCATGCAGCACAAAATGTGCCTTTAAATCAATTTGTAATTTATGATGTGGAAAAACTACAAGACAAAGTGGGAGGGCAGAGAGAGACCCCTCTGAGACACCAAGAGGCTTCTGGGGAAGCTTCTATGGATGAGTGGGGGATAGGGGAGAGGGTGGGAACAGGGAAACACTCACCTGGTATGTGGCCATTGGGATGGAAATAAGGGTTATTGAAAGGGCACCATCTGGTAGTTTCCAGCTTAATTATTCTTGCTAACCAAGTGGTAAGCTCAGTTATTTCGAAGTTGCTGAAAGAGAGAAAATGCTGTCCAAAATGTAACAAATTTTAAAATTATGCAGGCTTTTAAATTTTGGCACCCTCTAAATTATAGCTTCTTGGATTAAATGCTAGTCGCCCCACCCTAGTTATGACTCTGATTAAGATGCTCAGTCTTTGGGGTCAATCCCAGCTCTTACATTTTTGAAGTTTATGATCCTAAATCATGACTATAGTCCAAGTTACTGCTGCCATTGCCAACTCTTGATTATTTCAGAGCATAGTAGTAGGCTATGGATTATCCAGCTGCAGGCTTCTTCTCATTCTCACCCTGGCTGCCTGTCCATTTATTGACTATTTTTATGCATCATAAAAGCATCCCAACGTAGGATCTGAGAAAAGGAACTCAAATGCTAACCAGTCTTCTTACTGTGATTTTTGTAGCTAAGGCAAAAGATCCTGTTGGAGACTGAAACTATTGACTGAAATGTCTTTAAATTATTATTAGTTGTAGGAGATTTCAATGGCTAATGATATCTTTGTCTATATCACCCCCTCCTCCCCGACTGGGAAGAGTCAACAATTATAGAATAACAGAATTGGTATCAAATTATATCTATTATAGAATTAATAGCAAACCATTGTTTTGAAGCTAATACTAATAACATCTTTCAAGTTTTCTCTCCAAATGCCAGGGGAAAAAATTGCTACAAGCAACAAACAAAACAACACATAAACTCCAATGATAGAATAAATTGAGAACCTAAAATTAAAGGAGCCTGGCTCTCATTGATTTATTTTGTGTATTTCCTTAAACTAATTTGCTGTGTGTGTGTGTGTGTGTGTGTGTGTGTGTGTGTGTGTGTGTGTTGGAGGTGGGATAGGGAATGGAGAGATTGGAGGTATAGATAGAAAAATAAACATCATCAAGCATTCTTTTTTATTTATTCTGGGTAGACTTTTACCTGCCTGGGGCAAAGGAAGTGGCTCTTTGGCTGTAATTTGTGAGTTATCTGGAGTGATTAACAAAGTCTATAAATGAGACAGCCCTAAAGTCAGATCCTTTTTGGCCCCAGAACTGTCAGGCCTATGCAAGCTTCCTCATTTGAACTTTCCACCCATCTTTTTTTAAGAAGGACCACCTCTAAGTGCTGAAAGGGTAGCATCGGTCCATTCATATTCATGTTCATTCATTCCCAGGTCTTTCTGCTGAAGCTATCTATAATGGAACCAATTAGTGTCTATTGTCCTGGGTCCACCGGCCACAGAGCAGCCTCTCCAGCTCATTTCCCAGTGGTTATTAAGTGGCTGACAGGCCCATGAGAACTTGGGGGAGTCACAGAGAGAAAAGCATCAGAAAAAAAGACTTTGCCCCCTCCCCTTTTCCCCTATACCCAGCTGTCTGCTCCTAGGAGGCTGGCTGGGTGGGTGTTTTCCCCCTAATGAGATGATTTAGGAGGGAAAAGCTTTGAAACATAAGCTATTACTAATCGGGATTGGGTGACTCAAAGGGGTTGTTGGGAAGAAGGCTGCAGGTGCTGGAAGGAAGACCATGGGGCAGGTGTTTGAAAAGCTTCTAATAGAATAGAGGTGGACTTTTCTTAGTCCTGAAACAGAATTAAAGAACATGCCATGATGATCCCAGAGGAATAATGATAAAGGATCCCCCTATTGCTGAGAGAGAGTCAATGACTTCAAGATACAGATTGAAACAAATTTTAAGACGTGGCCGATGTGTGAATTTATTTCATCTGACTGGGTATATTTGTTGTTTTTCACGAGGAAGAGAGAATAAATACTTGTGGATTGAAAACACTAATTAAATTTCAAAACAGCAACAAGGTCAGGGAATCTGTAATAGATAAATGCATCTTTTAAGTGCTTCCTTATGTGCCAAGCACTGTGCTAAATACTTGGGCTACAAATACAAGCAAGGGAGTTTGTGACCTTTAGGAATTTATATTTCAATAGGCAGTCAAAAAAACATTTAAGCTAGAAGGGTATGAGATGAGGAGATACTTAGGAAAGAAACTGGCAACTTCCTGTTGTTCAGTCCTGTTTGACTGAAAACCCCATTTGGGGTTTTCTTGGCAGAGATATTGGAGTGGTTTGTCATTTCCTTCTCCAACTCATTTTACAGATGAGAAGACTGAGGCAAAAAGAATTAACTGATCCAGAGTAACCCAGCTAGTAAGTGTCTGAGGCTAGATTTGAACTCTGGTCCATCCTGATTCTAGAACTAGCACTCTATGCACTGTGCCACTTAGCAACTTCTGTATAAATAAATACAAGATAAATTAAGGGAACTACACTAACAACCAGGAGGATCATGAAAGGCTTCCGTCAGGAGTTGGGCACTGAAACCTTAGAGGAGGTGAAGATCTAGTCTAATCTCTTCATTTTACAATTAACTGGGGCTCAGAGAGAAGTGACAAGTCCAGGTTAATGATGTCTCAAAATCTCCATTTCCTTCTTGTATAAAATAAGATAGGGGTTAACTGAGTTCTAGGATTTGCCAGGACTCCCCCAAACCAATTCAAAATGTGTCTTTGTACCCCTAGAACCTAGCAGCCTCGTACCTAGGGAGCTCTTGATAAATGTTTATGGATTTGGATGAAATTGGATGGAACTGGATGGAAAAGGCAACACTAAAGTGAGGTCGTATCTGTCATACCCGTGACCTTCATGCATCAAACAGTGTAATCTCTGTTGGTGGACAAAAATACATCCATTCATGCCAGTTTCCATATTGCAGACAAATATGAAAGGTTTTCATGTAACCATAGAACCATAATTTTATCTGTATTATCTGGGGATTTGGAGTCCGTAAACAACTTTGAATTACTCCTGGGTATGGAACTCATAGGCTGTACCTTATGTCGAGGGAAAGGACATTTTATTTAGATTGGTTAGGAGGCTTTGAATTCAATCCTGGCCCTGGAACTTTAGATCTCTATAAGCAAAGGGAATACAGGATTAATTTTTTAAATATGCAAAAAAGAGGGAAATATTTTCATGTTGATTTTCAAAGGACATTTTTTTTTGCATGTGGAACATACAAGAGGGATATTTATATCGACCTTTCAGCTTGTTGGATTTGACTTGAGCTATGAAGGATAAACACAACTCTACTGAAGAGATCCAGTGCTCATCTCTTTCTAGATTACCAAAGCCTAATGCTTTGAATCTCTGCTCAAAATTTGTGGGATCCCTTCTGACCGCAAAAGAAAATCCAAACTAATTAGCCTTCCCTAACAGGCTGTGACCTGGTAGGCTTTTTGTGGCCTAATCCTAACTCCAAGAAGACCAATTTTATGATGTCAAGCTTTCTGATCAATGTAGCTAGTCTGATCTTGGAAGAAAAGACATTACAGACTCTTTACTAGGCCCATATCTAAAGCTTTTCCAGTTTGTAGAGGGCTTATACTCATTTCATTGGCAGAACTGAAAAGAACCCAGGGTCCCCCTCCATGTCTGGATGAATAACTTGAGATGGGGGTATTAATAAAAATGCCTACTCTTGACAATCCTATAATCAGAGATTTTAAGGCAGGAGAAATCGAGGCCTAAAGGTCAAATTTATCCAACCTTATGGTTTTTTTGTTTTAAAATGTAAAAATTATGCTTAGTTTCTGTGGAGTACAAAAACAGTCTGCAAGCAAGATTTGGCCCTTAGTACTTTGCCAACCCTTGTCTTAAAGGCATAGAAACAGAGTCCCATCTTTGGTTGATCTAATTATAGAATTTATTTTAGCCTACAAACCAACCGAGTCACAGAATAGTGACTCAGGTATCTTTGCCACCTCAAATTCACCCCAGATCTCAATGGTGGTTAGCACAGTACCTAGCACAGGATAGGCACTCAATAAATGTTTATTGCTTATTGATTGGTTCTGGTACTGAGAGTTGAAGGGAAGTTAGGCAACCAGATCACCCAGGACTTCAGGCTAGATTCTAGTGGTCCAAATGCATTATTCAAAGAGAAGCAGACTCCAGACATCTTCTAGCACACACATATCCTTAAATAAGACTTGATAAGGATATACTCGGGTGTTGATAAAAATTTCTTTGGTGTTATACCTGTAACCTCATCAATCATTCTGGCTATTTTTTTTCCCTCTGTGGGAGGGGATCCAGTATAGCCAGATTGTAGCTATAGTATTTATAATACATCTAAAAGCTTTTTTTCAATCTTGTCCAACTCTTTGGAACCCCAATTGGGGTTTTCTTGACAAAGATAGTACATTGGTTTGTGATTTCCTTTGTTAGCTCATTTTACAAATGAGGAAACTCAGGTAAAAAGACTTGCTCAGAGTCACAGCTAATATGTGTCTGAAGCCAAATTTTAATTCATAAAAATGAGTCTTCCTGATTTCAGGCCACTCTATTCATTGTACCACCTAACATCTAAAATGATTCGTTAAATCACAGTAATTTTGTCTCACGCCATTTCATCCACACGTGAGAGCTAGCCCACCAGCTCTATACAAATGCATGGAGATATTAAATATTATCAGAAACAAAATGAAATCCTAGTCATAAAGTTTAGAGTGGATCATTTGTGACCACCCCCTCATTTTAAGAATAGTTGAAAATGGTTTAACGAAAGTCAAACAAGTAGCAAGTAATAGAGGCAAAAATAAAGCCTAGGCTTTCTTATTCCAAATACATCTTTCTGTTAAGATCCGCTCTAAATTATTATTTAAATAGTAAATGCACTTGCTGTAGAGACAAACTTGTACATACCTCTAAAATCAGAATATTTGAGTATTTTTAAAGATGCTGACTTTTTTTTTTAAAGTATAGTTTTATTACTGTTGTTTAATGGAATAGAAATGACTTTATACCTTTTGGTCTCTTTGTTCTGAAGTATGAAAGAGAAAACTCAGTATAAATGTGGTATTATGTGAAGTTGTTTTTCTACATGGGATGCATCAGATAGAAATAAGAGCTCAGTAAACTCAATATTACTTTCACAGGATTACTAACACTGTTATGGGCATCAATGTACTTGGGGGAAAAAAAACTGTCCTAATTTTGTTCTCAAAATTAGGGGTTACGTATCCTGTTTCCCCAGTTAGATTGTAAGCTTCTGAGGACAGGAGCTGTATCTTAGATAAAACTTTGAATTTCCCCAAATCAAAGGATTTTGGAATTGGAAGGTATTTCAAAATACATCCAAATTTGTACTGCAAAAAAAATCCCCTCTACCTTCTTTTTCTACTTTTGGACAGTTCCTTTGGGTAGAAAACCTAGCCTTTTCATTGTCCTCCTGTGATAGTTTTGTCCTGTGGTGACTGAAGTAGAGATAGGAAAGGGGGAAATGATAAGACAGAAAAGTCAGACTTTTCCTGCGAAAGAAGAGATCAGGGGAATTAATGATGGACATCGGCAACAGAAGATGCAGGTGCTATGAAGTTTTCTCCATGGACAGAGCAGAAGACACCTTGAACTTGGTCTATCCTAAACTCTAAAGTTGCTGACTGCTGATCATAGGCCAGTCAGATCAAGGAACACTTACTAAGTGCTTTCTATGTACCAGGTACTGTGCTAAGTGTCAGAATACAAAGAAAGGCAAAGGTAGCCCAACCCTTTGATAGCTTACATTCTAATGGAAGGAGACAACATGCAAACAATAATGTGCAAAGGGAGAAATGGAGGAAATTTAAGAGGGAAGATACTAGCATTAAGGAAGATTTGTGTAGAAAGTGGAGTTTGGGATGAGCCTTGAAGGAAGCCTGAAAAATATTCTAGGCAAGAGAATCAATCAATGAAAAGGACCAGCATAGGAGATAGAATATGTTGTGCAGACCTGTGCTCAAAGAAAGAAAATCCTTCTGAGACAGCAGAGTTCCCGCATCACCAGGACAACAGTATCATTTTTTCTCAAAAAGAAGGAGGAGGAGGAATAAGAGGAGAAGGAGGAGGAAGAGAGAAGAAAGAGGATGAGGGGGAAAGAAGACGAGGAGGAGGAGGAGGAAGAGGAGGAGGAGAAAGAGAAGAAAGAGGAGGAGGAGGAGGAAGAGGAGAAGAAGGACAAGAAGGAGAAGGAGAAGAAGAAGGAGAAAAAGAAAAGAAGAAGAAGAAGAAAAGAAGGAGGGGGAGACAAAGCAACAGTGTCAGAAAAGAGACAAAGACATAGTTTGGGAGGAGTTTGGGAATGTAGAGGAATTGCATGTGTGTATGTGTGTGATGTGTGCATATGTATATATACTTATATATGTGTACATATATGCATCCCTGAATCCTTTTTATTTCCAATTGCCATCTGACCATGCCTCCCCCACCCTTTCAGTACTTGGGAAATTGACATTCTGATATGAAAATGCAAGACTTTTCATTTATTCCTGTTGAATTTCTTATTAGATTCAGTCCAGCACTCAAGACTGTCAAGAGCCTTTTGGATCCTGCTTTGCAGTCCAATGTGGTACTGATGCCTCCCAGCCAATTTTGTGTCACCTGAAAATTATGATTATGCCTTCAGCCAAGTCATTGATAAAAACATAAAACATCAAAGGGCCAAGAATAGATCCCTGGAGCATTCCATTGCCAAGCTGACACTGAATTTTTAACAACATTTTGAGTATAAGTCATTCAATCTATTCCATATCCATTTAATTGGGTATATTATTTTATCATTTCCACAAGAATAGAACAAGATTCTTTTTAAAAAAACAACAACAACAAATGCTTTGCCATAATCAAGATAAATTATATGTGTAACATTACCCTCATCTGCTAATTTATTGATCAAGCTAAACAAGAAAACGAAACACAACCGAAAAAGAGATGATTAGTCTGACATAACCCATTCTTGATGAAAGCAAACTGGTTCTTTAAAGTCATTTCTTCTTTTCTAGGAGTTTGCCAACCATTCTAAAAATTTCCAAGAAATCAAAATGAAACTCTCTTATCTATACTTTGCAAATTCTACCCTCGTCTTAGAAAAAAAAAAATTAGGACATTTATTTTCTCCAGTCCTGAACTTCCTTTCTTACTTCCTGCAGGCTTTAAAATACTAACAATGGCCCCACAATCTTACTCACCAGTTCTTTCACTATCCAAATAAGCTATTTATCTGGGCAAAGTGATTTGAGTTCAAAGGCAAATAGGTACTCTCAAACTATCTCCTTATTAACCTTGGATATCGACTTCCTTTTTACTATTTTTACCTTCTTGGTGGAGGAAAATTTCACTATGTGATGTCTTCCTTCCCTTCCCCATCCATTATAATTCTCCTTGTCCTCAGGTAATATTTTACATGCTGATAGCTGGTTAAAATGAGAATCAAGGACAGTCTTGAGGGGGAGTTGTTATAAAAAGTCAATTTGTAGCCAGAGCAGTGTCTTTTGGGGAAAAATATTTCACCAGAAAAACAAACACCTTTACCATTTTCTTAATTTCATAAATGTCACCTCCTCCAAAAAACTTTTCCTCATTCTTATCCCTTATTACTTTGTCCCATACTTTCTGGACAGTTTGCACTGATTTTTACACACTTAACATCTTAGAGAGTTTTGTGTGCAGGTCTTATCTTGTCTATGACAGTAAGCTCCATGAGGGCAGGGACCATGTCCTTTTTTTTTTTTTTTTTTTAATACAATCCTCAAATATTTAGCATGGTATTTTAAACAGTTTTTGGAGGGTCATAAGTTGTGATTCCTTTAGTGTGTGGAACTTCCACTGTGAAAACTCACTCTGACAGTACGTGGTACAATTTCTGGAGGTCACAATCTATGATTTCTTTGGTGTTTAGAACTCCCTCTGCTAATGCAGACTGTCATCCATTCAGCAACTGAGAGTCACAAAATCAATATGGGTCATGGTAGGATTTGAAGCCAGCCAGTCCATATTTTCTGAGACTGCTAGGTGGTACAGTAAATAGAGCACCAGCTCTGAAGTCAGCTCCAGATTTGAACCTGAGTTCAAATCCAATTTTAGACATGTACTAGCTCTAATCTAGACACTTAACCCTGTTTCCCTCAGTATCCTCATCTATAAAATGAACTAGAGAAGAAAATGGCAAACCACTCTAGTATATTTGTTAAGAAAATCTCAAATGGAGCTACAGAGAGTTGAACAGAATTGAAATGACGCAACTACAATAAATTCCTTACTCCAAATGCTATTCTTTCTCTCCCCTAGAGGCAGCTAAGTGGTACAGTGAGTCAAGAAGCCCTAAATTCAAATCCCACTTCGATCAATTACTAGCTTAGTGACTCCAGGCAAGTCATGTAGCCTCTTTCCACTTCAATTTCCTCATGTATAATCTATTTTTTAAAAAAATCTGAAAAACAACGATCTTCCAGGGTTGTTGTAAAGATCAAAAGATCACACATAAGAGCAGAGAGATGGATGCAATAGAGCATCATTCCTGAAATCAGGAAAACCTAAGTTCAAATATAGTCTCATACACTTGATCCTTAACTAGTTGTGTGACTCTGGGTAAATCACTTACTCCTGATTGCTAAAAATGATAATAATATATGCTATTACATGCTTTGCAAACCTTAAAGTGCTATATAAATTTTAGCTGTTATTATTGTACCATTAGGTATTAAGTGGTTGAGTTTTTGAAATGAATGAAATCTAAATGATTTTAGGAATATGAACATTTGAGAATAGGGTGAATTGGAGGAATGTGAGCTGCATTTGAAATAACAGATCTGCCTTGAATCTTTATTCTGCTACTGATCAAGGATGTGACATTGGACAAGAAACTTGACCCCTTTAGACCTCATTTCTTTTATCTATGAAATAAAGGAGTTAGATTAGTTGACTTCATATAGGTATAAATTATATGATTTTGGTTAGATCCAATAGCTGCTCTCACACTTTGTCTTTCCTGATACATGCTCCCATATTACACAGTCCTCCAGTCTCCTGTTCCCTAGAACAGGGAGGGACAATTATTCTCTATTTGTGTACCCTGGTCAAAGAGGGATATGCTAGAGAAATAGGAATTCTTCACCCAGAGCAGTCTCCAAGGCCAGACATCAGAACTACTTGAGACCTTAAAAAATACGATCAGACATTTCCCGGGCATCTGTGTGCTGAATCAGCTTATTATTCAGCACCCTATGAGGTATGTATGACTCATCCTATTCTCTGTGGGATATGAGTGTTATTTTTATTGTAACTGTGACAAGGTGGGGGGCCAGTAGAGAGAAAGACACACATAGTTTAAGGGAGAAGGGGGGGAAAGATAAGGTAGAACAGAAACAACGATTGATAGAGACAGAGAAAATAAGGGGAGGAGAGATGATTAAGGAAGAGAGAAACAGAGATAGACAGGGGAGGAGAGAGACAAGAAAAAGGACTTAGAGAGAAATAGAGACAAAGAAGGAAAAGGGAAAGAAGTAGGTGCTGGGGGAGACTCTTTAATGTAATTGAAAAATAAACGGCCATTAGTGATTGCCTATTAGACTGCCCAGCAAATAACGAATAGATGGCTAAATGGACAGGGAGTAGAAATCCAAACACTGGAGTTTTGTTAACAGTTGAGCTGATTTCTATGAACTGAGTGGCCATAAAAGCTTTTCTCCAGAGCCCTTGGCCCTACCTCCCATTTGTTTGGTTTGTTCCTATGAGAGGGAATGGAACAAGACCATTTTTGTGTGTGCTACGCACAGGATTCACAACTTCAATCACAGAGAGGTGGCAGACTAATGTAAATATGCCCGCAGATTAGCAGAGTAGTCTTGTGCACAGTTGCCCTCTCTGGGGAATGTTCCCAAGAGATTTGGGAACTGTGAACTATCCTGAATTTATAATACATCTATTTGTTCATCCATCCACCTGTGAATTTGGCTTACTTCCTTCTTAATGCAAGCAGTGATTCTTTCTACATCAACAAGCACTTCCGTTATGCTGGGTTTGTGGCATGTTATCTCTCTCCCATGGAATATAAGTCCCTTGAGAGCAGGAACTCTTTCATTTTGGTCTTTTTTTTTTTTCCACAGCGCCTTCCACAATGTCTGGGATATGTGTGTATATGTGTATGTATAATGCATATATGTATGTATAGTTTACTAGATCAATATCTGTTATATATATATATATAATTTTTCTTTTGTATTTATATAAATATATAAATATGCGCATATATGTATATACATGTCTAATTTACTGGATCAATATAAACATATATCTGTCTGCCTCACATATAAGGCTTATATTTTATTTATATAAAATATATAAATATGCACATGTATATGCATGTATGTGTGTGTGTGTATTTGTACCAGATTGTGTTTTCATTGATTTCCCAGTGAACAAATTAACCCTAATGGAGATCTGAATCTTCTCTTCAGCTTATAGTCTCAGAAGTTCCCTCAAGCACATAGAGCAGAATGAATCTAAAATTGATACAAGGTAGTTAGAAAGGGAGGACATTAGCACTGAAGGGATTTAAAAAAAGCTTCATGTAGACCAGAGGTGGAGAAGCTTTTTTCTGTCAAGGGCCATGTCGATATTTAGAACATAATTTGCAGGTCATACAAAATGATCAACTTATAGAACTCACACAACGGGAGATTGTTGTACCTAGCTTTTCTTCTGGCTGGTCCCCATGTTGCAAGCTTTTCCCCACTACAGACCATCCTCCATTCAGCTACCAAAGTGATCTCCCTACAGCTTAAGTCATCACATTCCTACAAATTCTAAATACAATTCCACCTTCTGCAAGAAGCTTTTTCTGATCTCCATTAATGCTAATGTCTTCCATCTGAGATGATATTCAATTAATCCTGAATATATCTTGTTTGCTTATGGTCTCCCTCTTTAGACTGTAAGGTCCTTGAGAGGACAATTTAATTTTTTTTGGTTTGTTCATTGACTCGAACCCCAGTGCCTGGCACAGAGAAAGTTCTGAATAAATGCTCGTTGATTCCACCTGACTTGAACAAGCTTTGAAGGGCTTTTAAAAGCCAGAATGGAACAGGGACTTGTCTACTAAGGTTCAACAGAAGCAGAGCTAAGATTGAACTCCATATGAGTCTTTCCTCTAGCCCCATTTATTAAGTACCCTTTACATTGCACAACATGATCCCTACCACAGACCCTTCAGAGAAAGCAAATATGATTAAAATCCAATGCCTTTCTTAAAGGAACTTAGCATCTAGTAGGAGACATACACCCTGCCCCCCCTTTTAGTCTCCTTCTAAGAGAGATCCCTCTTTCCCTCTATAATATAAATCTATCCATGACTGTTTACCTGCCAGGGTGAAAGATGCTACTAGAAATGAATTCCTTTGCCACTTCAATTTTTCTTTAGAAATGCCTCTTTGGCTGCTTACTTTTAGGACCGTAAGCCTTTGCTGTCACGAGAACATGTGTATTCCTTACACACAGCACAGACCTTGAGGGGCAACCCGGAACGGATGCCTTCTTGAGGATGGGTTATCAGGGTGCCAAGAACCTGTCAGTCAAGAGGAAAGCCTCCCTAAGCCAAGTGATCTAAGCTCTCACAAACCGAAAACTGTTTCCAATAAAGAGTGTTTTGTCAAACACCATAAATACTCAACTCACATCTCGTTATATACATAGAGCATCATCTTGGCACCCGCTAATATAGAGGCCCATTCACATGGCTGAGTAACTAGGTCCAGATGAGCACGGAGCCCTGGCTATTATGGAAAGGAAGTGTTCACATGCTGTAATCAGAGGCCAGCAGCTCATGGGCGGATTTGTCAGGCAAGCAGAGGGGTTTCAGCTAGATGAGGGAGTCTGTGGACCGATTGCCTAATTTGCATTTTGAGAGAGCATCTGTAAATTCAGCTCCTTCTCTGGAGCAAATACTAGTCACTTCAGTTAAAGACATTAACTAGGTACCTCTCTCTATATAATAGATTGTAAAGATGGCTAAGTCCATGACCTGGTTCTTGCCTTTTGGCCTTTAGGTGAGGGCAGAGGTGGGAGAGAGAAGGGAGTGGGCAGAGCATTTCCTGGCAGGGGGCTTCATTGATGTCCCAGATCGTTTGAGTTTCACCCTAGTTAGGATGATAGCAAGACCTGGACCGTATGAGGTACTTGTGTAAAATGAGGTAATTAGACTGGATGAGTCCTGGCTCTAACTCTATAATTGTATGACTAGGTATGTAAAGTGCATATAATTCTGATGCTCTGCCGAGAGGGGTGTGCTCCTTTCTCCCTCTGTGTTTTCCATAATAATGATTGTGATCTCCAAGGTCCCTCTGGCCCTAAATCCTTCAATCTTATGGTTTTATCTTCCTTACTTCATGGGAATAATGGCTCACCAGGCTTTTTTTTTTTTTTTTTTTCAATCAGGACCATCTCATGGTAGTTGGTTGGGAGATGAGTGTGGGAGTTGGAAGGATGGGGAGGGGAGGTTTGAGAAGGGGATGAAATTCACTGAACAGAGAAACCTATCTTTGTTTGTAAGCTCGGCTCCAGAAAGTGGTTATGTCATCACTTCCTATTTCATTCAATGAGTGAACTATTAAAAAGGATGGATGGTCCAGTTGTGGCCGGGAGAGGGGAGGGAAGGTGGATAAGGAAACAGGTCTTTTTGTGTGTCCTCTCCCCCATACATCCTTCTAGAGTATAATAACCCCCCAATGTCTGGCATATAGTAAGTTTTTAATCTGCATATATTGATTGACTGATAGTGCTATCTGTGAATGAGACTGAATGTGTCTTATCTACCCTACTAGAGAAAAATATGTTTGTAAAACACTTTACATACAGATCTCATAAATCCCATTTTACAGATGAGAAAACTGGGTCTCAGAAAGATTAAATAATTTTCCTAAGCTTACACCACTCTTAACAAATAATGATAATAATAGCCAGCACTTAGATGGCAGTTTAAGGTTTACAAAGAGCTTTACTTATCTGTTGTGTCATTTGATTCTCACCATCTTGTTAGGTAGGTGTAATTATTGCTGCATTTTAGAATGAAAATGAGACTGAGATTAAATGATTAGCCCAGGATTCTACCTATTGGAGGTAGAATTTAAATTCAGTCTTTCCTCACTACATATACAATTTGTATTCCTTGATAAAGTATCCAAGAATACATTTGGGGTTTACAGAATAAAGGAGTAGGGAGATGAGTTAAGGAAGCCTTAAGTGGAGGGACCAGGTGGAAAAACAAAGGGGAAAGAGGTATTAAGCAAGTTCTGGCTTCAAACATTTTGCTTTTTTTTTCCTTCCCTCTGAAAAGTTGGCAAGTAATAAGACAATTAATTGATAATAGAAAACAGAATTATGGTAACAGAACATATGGAAAAAACATTTGTCCTATTCTAACTTTCTCTTTCTTCTTAAACAGCCAGTGGCAAATCAATATCTCTGTGAAAGATTGACCCCAATTGTATTTGTATTGTGTTTAGATACAATGTGTATCGTGTGTGTGTGTGTGTGTGTGTGTGTGTGTGTGTGTGTGTGTGTAATGAGGGGTGGGTCACAGTTTCTGATCCACTTTAGTGTTATCCCTCAGCCTATCCACTTTAGAATATGGAAATACCCATTGCTACCTGGTTAAGAGAACAATTCTTTATTGTGCTCATTGGTACCCTAGGATTGGGACAACCTCTAAAATGATTAGCTAGCTGGTGGAACATAGGAGGGGGAACTGCTACTTTGTCTGGCCCATGAAAGAAAGCAATAGAGAGCTTTGGGGATATGGAGGACTTCAGACGACAGAAAGGAGAGGAAGGGATTCTATAGATCTAGTCTCTTGCCTTTGGAATCATTAATGGCCAGCTTGGAGCAGAAATCTCAGAGGCTACAGATCTGAGTTCCCCTGAGAGAAGAGTTTTTGAAACTGGATTTTTCTGAGCCCAAACAATGGTCATGACTGTGAAATTGAGGGTTCCTACAGAAACTCACTGTAGAAGCAAACAAGTGCCTACCCATGATGCTGGAGAGGATAGCCTAGAAGTAACATCTCTGAATCCTAACCTCCTAATATGGCAGGAGAATTTCTCTTCCTTTGGCAGGAGGATCTCACATTCACCCCTTCTAACCAGAGAAGGGAGATTTGGGGGTCATTGAGAACTTTAGGGGTTACTCTGAGGGTAACCCAAATTTTGAAAGCTTGGGGACCTGGTTGCTAAAAATGAGTTCCTTAGCATGAACGCTTCTTGGAGAAAAATAAGGCTCACTCACAAGGTTTTTGTGACTGGAGGGCAATGAGATGCACCCCAAAATGAGATGCACTTGGGGAAGCATGAGTTTAGGACCTTGCCACACTGCCTTTACAATGAGGTATTCATACAAATGTTGATCTGTTTGGGAGAGGATTGCTTATTCAACAAACCCAGAGTGTATTTCTCTTCCAAAAGGATCCAAGTCTCCCAAAGGATGTCTGGGGATAAAATGAGACTTACTGGAATGTTGGAATTACTTTGAGTACTTAGTGTGTTCTCTACATCTGCTTTTGTGCTCCTGAGAAGGCTTTGAATCCCTAATATGTTTCTTAGATCTGTTTTAAGGGCTTCTGCAAGCCTCTTGCATTTTCTGTGTGTGAAACAAAGATTATCCTATCCAATATGCATTTGCAACCTTGAATGCTTTTAAGGGAGCAAGGGACCCCATGTTATTGGGAAAACTTAGATGTAAGCTATATCTAGGTTATATTTGGAGACTTTTGGAAAAAAAAAAACTTTGGATAAGGACATAATGAACTGAAAAGAGAAAATGAATTTTCTTAGTTATCCCCTATTGGCAGTCCTTGAGTCCTAAGTCTTAAAGAGAGCCCTAGGCTATAGGTTTCATCTGTCCTGATTCCCCTTAATACCAGTGTCTTCTCTCTATTATCTTCTTTCCTTTCCTTCCCTCTTTCCTTCTTTTCCTTTCCCTTCTCTTCCCTTCCCTTTTCCTTCCTTTCCCTCCTCTTCCTCGTCTTTCTACTCCTTCTCCTCCTTCTCCTTCTCCTCCTCCTTCTCCTCTTCTTCCTTTTCCTTCTCCTCCTCCTTCTCCTTCTCTTCTCCTTCTCCTTCTCCTCCTTCTACTTCTCCTTCTCCTCCTTCTCCTTCTTCTCTTCCTTCTCCTTCTCCTTCTCCTTCTTCTCCTCCTCCTCCTTCTCCTTCTCCTTCTTCTCCTCCTCCTTCTCCTTCTCCTTCTTCTCTTCTTTCTCCTTCTCCTTCTTCTCCTCCTCCTCCTTCTCTTCACCTTCTTCTCCTCCTTCTCTTCACCTTCTTCTCCTCCTTCTCCTTCCCCTTCTCATTCTCCTCCTTCTCTTCCTTCTCCTCCTTCTTCTCTTCCTTCTCTTTCTTCTTCTCCTTCCCCTTCCCTTCCCTTCCGTTCCCTTCCCTTCCCTTCCGTTCCCTTCCCTTCCCTTCTTTTCCTGATGGGACTTAAAGGTTTTTGCTGTAGTTAATATGTAGGAGCTAAGCAGTCTGGTTCCATTCAACTCTTATGGATCTGAATTTGATCTGATCAGCTAGAAAGAGCTTTTACTAAAGGATAGGAGGTTAAGAGAGAGCCTGACACAGCTTGAGGGGAAGCTGTGTGGAACTTTTGTGCTATATTATTAATGCTCTGTGACATAAAACTTGTGTGTTAACCTGAATGAGATGTCATGCTGGTTTACCTGTTAATCACTAATCTGCATATAATTTGTACCTTTAGATTTCTTTCTGAGTGGAAAATTTTAATTTGAGTCATATTATTTCAATAAGCATTTATTAGTGCCTACCATGGACCAGAGAAACATCATGGTTTAATATAAGGGAATGTATAGCTGACCTCTGAGTTAGTTAAGAGGTCTTAACTCTCATACATGCTGGTCATGAAGCTCTAGACCAGTCACTAAATCTTTCAAAACTTTGGGTGATTCTCTAAAATAGTAATCTGCAGGGCAGGTGCTATATGACATTGGGAGAGGAATTCCTTGCCCTCAATCATGAAAACTTGAAGGAGAACTCCTACTTTGGGCCTGGTGACAGACAACAGTGTTGCCTGAGAACTAGTTAAAACTAGTTAACACTACCAGATAGTGTTTCATCAGGTGAAGAATTTAAGAAGCTGTGATTTTATCAGGAGTATCCACAATGAAAATAACACCGTTTTTATGGTTTTTAAAAATTATTTCTTTTGCATTCTAAATGGTAAGTTTAATAAATAGAGATTTGGATACTATGTTATAGTGATGGGATACTGAGATAGTATGAACAAGAAAGTTCACAATTTAGTGAATAGAGCACCAGCCCTGAAGACAGGAAGACCTGAGTTCAACTTTGGCCTCAGACACTTAACACTAGCTAGCTGTATGACTTTAGGAAAGTCACTTAACCTCAACTGCTTCAGCAAAAATAAATAAGTAAATAAGTAGATAGATAAAAAGAAAGTTCACAATTTAAAGAAAAAAACTCTAAGAAAAATTTCTTGGGAAGGGATTGTGGGTAGGGGAAGGCAAAAGATCAGCATGAATTCAAAGTAGCTTGTGTTTTATCATAATCGTACAATGTTAGGTAAAATACACATAGAGAAACATATACAAAGATGTTTTTCTCTGTTGAATGATTAGATGTGATGAGGAAAAGAGGAAGAATTTTTTTAAATGTTAAAAAGAACATTTTTCCTGAGGTTGTACTTGTCTATCACCCGAAACTCTCAGCCCAGCTAAGTTTGGAAAGACATCTTACCAAGAACTTAACTGCCCAGAGATGAATATTTTTACCTTAATATTCATGGTAACAATATACTGAGGCACAGAAAGGTTATAATTTGTGTCAGTTCAAGGAATTTCCACATCAAGGAAATCAAATCCTGGATCATTGCAGAAAGTGACTCAGAAGAGAAAATAATCACTCAGTTGACTATGATCATCCATATATGAAAATGAAATGATGGTTATGTCGTAATAATGGCAAATGCAGATGGAAAGGAGACTACTAGTCCATATGGAAGAATCCCTGCTGCTGTATAATGACTTCATTTTTAAAAGTAATATTATCTGTGTCTTATTGTATTTTTATTTATTTCTCAATTACATTTTAATCTGGTTGGGGCTACAGTTGGGAATGTTGCCATGGACAGTTGGTCTATAGGAAAGAATGTTGTCACCTTATATTTCACATTATAAGGTATAAATATAAATTGACTAACACCGATAAAATCTATTTCAGCCTTTTATCTGGGACCATCTTGGGTCAAGGTGGTTTAGGTATGATGTGGTCCCTCATCACCTTCCCTGTCAAGTCTCTTCTCTCCTCCCAGGCCTTTGCTGATTTCCCACTCCAGTGGTTATTGTAAAATTACATTGTGCAGGTTGTACCCTCTCCCCATCTTCCACCCCACCTTCACCCTCCTTGAACCTAAGCCCCTTGAAGAAAGGTTTCATTAGTCATTGTTTTTGCAACACCATCACCCAACACAGTGCCTCACTCATATTAGGCACTTAATGAATATTTGATGAACAGAATTGAATTGACTTTCAAAAGGAGTTGACTGACTTTGCCAAACTTTTTGGAGAGGAATGAACAGAATTTATTAAGTGCCTTTTTTCATGTCATTTCCACTGCTAAAAATCATATTAATTTGTGATCTTGAACTACTTTTGGTGGCAAGGTCTTGTTTTCCTGGGTTTTCAGTAGCTGTAGCTAATAGTGCATGTGGGAGCAAGTCCAGCCTGCAACTCCTTGAGAAGGACTTCTCTGGATGATAGCAGAGGATAGTGGGCTGGAAGCAGTTATTCTCAAGCCTCTTGGATTCAGGGTCCTGGGATATTTTCAGTGGGGTTAATGGGAGCTGGTGGTCAAAATGGTGGCAGTCTGACTTGCCTGGTTTTTCCCTCAGAATGTCTTGTTATTTCAGCTTGATTTCCTTTACCTTGTGAGCAGTCATTGTTTAACTACATAATTGGAAGATAATAGATAGTTGTTAAATTCTACTTATTTGATCAACTTGAAACAAAATGGGGGCCTATAAAAGTATCCAAATCTGTAATATATGCATATACACATGCATGTATATATTATATGTTTAAAATATATTATAGCCATATTCAGATCTATAAATTTATGACCTGTGAGGTGATATATATGCATGTCTCTCTTTTTATATTAAAATGGGTAGATGGGGTGGGGGGGATCAACATATTATTTATTTTATTTATTTAGTATCTTTTATAGCACCCTCCAGGCAAATGCCTTCCTGGGCATTTTACCAAAGAAAATAAATGTAAATTCCAGGCAGACCTCAGCCAGGAAATCACCTCCCAGCTCTAACAGGCACAAATCTCCTTTCCCAGTCTCCTCAATTCATCATGGGACTCTCCTTTCTTTCCAAGGTCTGGAAGAACAAGAGCAGAGACAATGACTGTTTAAAAGAATATAGAAGAAATTTGGGCTAATGTCTTTAAACAGGGAAAAATCATTAACAAATTAATTAACTGAGGCCCCTTTACAAGTTTGTTGTCAACTTTAATAATCTGTTTGCACTGAGGGTCCTATAATTGATTACAGCCATTATGGCCTTGGTAAGAGGTGCCTGCTGAGGTTGGATTTCACAAGTGGGTAAGAATTCCTGTCTTGCTTGTGTTAGCAGGAACCTACCTTTACCCAATATTCAACCACAAACTTCTCACACAGCTGACCGCTTGAGGTAACACATTATGTGTGCTATGCTCAAAGTGAGCCACAAACAAACCCCTAATGAATTTTCAAGTAGCTGTTCCTTATCCTACTGGTTTATAGTCTTAACTTATGACATCTCCACTGGAATGTTATCCTCTTTTAGACATCTGATAGTTATTCAACTAAGCATGGATTTATGGAGCTGGTTTCTAAAACAGAAACTGCCCGACCTGATAGAAATAAGACCATGGGCAAGGCAACCAAGCCCCTTTTTTTTTTTTTTTTTTTTTTTTTTTTAATTTTTTTATTTAATAATTACATTATATTTACACTCATTTCTGTTCCGATTTTTTTTCCCCTCCCTCCCTCCACCCCCTCCCCTAGATGGCAAGCAGTCCTTTATATGTTGGATATGTTGCAGTATATCCTAGATACAATATATGTTTGCAGAACCGAACAGTTCTCTTGTTGCATAGGGAGAATTGGATTCAGAAGGTATAAATAATCCGGGAAGAGAAACAAAAATGCAGATAGTTCACATTCGTTTCCCAGTGTTCTTTCTTTGGGTGTAGCTGCTTTTGTCCGTCATTTATCAATTGAAACTCAGGTCTCTTTGTCAAAGAAATCCACTTCCATCAAAATATGTCCTCATACAATATCGTTGTCGAAGTGTATAATGATCTCCTGGTTCTGCTCATTTCACTTAGCATCAGTTCATGTAGGTCTCTCCAAGCCTCTCTGTATTCATCCTGCTGGTCATTTCTTACAGAACAATAATATTCCATAACATTCATATACCACAATTTACCCAGCCATTCTCCAATTGATGGGCATCCATTCATTTTCCAGTTTCTAGCCACTACAAACAGGGCTGCTACAAACATTTTGGCACATACAGGTCCCTTTCCCTTCTTTAGTATTTCTTTGGGATATAAGCCCAATAGAAACACTGCTGGATCAAAGGATATGCACATTTTGATAATTTTTTGGGCATAATTCCAGATTGCTCTCCAGAATGGTTGGATTCGTTCACAACTCCACCAACAATGCATTAGTGTCCCAGTTTTCCCGCATCCCCTCCAACATTCATCATTATTTTTTCCTGTCATCTTAGCCAATCTGACAGGTGTGTAGTGGTATCTCAGAGTTGTCTTAATTTGCATTTCTCTGATCAATAATGATTTGGAACACTCTTTCATATGAGTGGTAATAGTTTCAATCTCATCCTCTGAAAATTGTCTGTTCATATCCTTTGACCATTTATCAATTGGAGAATGGCTTGATTTCTTATAAATTTGAGTCAGTTCTCTATATATTTTGGAAATGAGGCCTTTATCAGAACCTTTAACTGTGAAAATGTTTTCCCAGTTTGTCGCTTCCCTTCTAATCTTGTTTGCATTAGTTTTATTTGTACAAAGGCTTTTTAATTTGATGTAATCGAAATTTTCTATTCTGTGATCAGTAATGGTCTCTAGTTCATCTTTGGTCACAAATTTCTTTCTCCTCCACAAGTCTGAGAGATAAACTATTCTATGTTCCTCTAATTTATTTATAGTCTCGTTCTTTATGCCTAGGTCATAGACCCATTTTGATCTTATCTTGGTATATGGTGTTAAGTGTGGGTCCATGCCTAATTTCTGCCATACTAATTTCCAATTATCCCAGCAGTTTTTATCAAATAATGAATTCTTTTCCCAGAAGTTAGGGGCTTTGGGTTTGTCAAACACTAGATTGCTATAGTTGACTATTCTGTCTTGTGAGCCTAGCCTTTTCCACTGATCCACTAATCTATTTCTTAGCCAATACCAAATGGTTTTGGTGACTGCTGCTTTATAATATAATTTTAGATCAGGTACAGCTAGGCCACCTTCATTTGATTTTTTTTTCATTAATTCCCTTGAGATTCTTGACTTTTTATTGTTCCATATGAATTTTGTTGTTATTTTTTCTAGATCAATAAAATATTTTCTTGGAAGTCTGATTGGTATAGCACTAAATAAATAGATTAGTTTAGGGAGTATTGTCATCTTTATTATGTTCGCTCGGCCGATCCAAGAGCACTTAATATTTTTCCAATTATTTAAGTCTGACTTTATTTGTGTGGAGACTTTTTTATAATTTTGCTCATATAATTCCTGACTTTCCTTTGGTAGATAGATTCCCAAATATTTTATGGTATCAACAGTTATTCTGAATGGAATTTCTCTTTGTATCTCTTGCTGTTGGGTTTTGTTGGTGATGTATAAAAATGCTGAGGATTTATGGGGATTTATTTTGTAGCCAGCTACTTTGCTAAAATTATGAATTATTTCCAATAGCTTTTTGGTAGAATCTCTGGGGTTCTCTAGGTATACCATCATATCATCTGCAAAGAGTGATAGTTTGGTTTCCTCATTGCCTACTCTAATTCCTTTTATATCTTTCTCGACTCTTATTGCCGAGGCTAGTGTTTCTAATACGATATTAAATAATAATGGTGATAGTGGGCAACCTTGCTTCACTCCAGATCTTACTGGGAAAGGTTCCAGTTTTTCCCCATTGCATATGATGCTTACTGATGGTTTTAAATATATGCTCCTGACTATTTTAAGGAAAAGTCCATTTATTCCTATGCTCTCAAGTGTTTTTATTAGGAATGGATGTTGGATTTTATCAAATGCTTTTTCTGCATCTATTGAGATGATCATGTGGTTTTTGTTTGTTTGGTTATTGATATAGTCAATTATGTTAATAGTTTTCCTAATATTGAACCAGCCCTGCATTCCTGGTATAAATCCTACTTGGTCATAGTGTATTATCCTGGTGACAATTTTCTGTAATCTTTTTGCTAATATTTTATTTAAGATTTTAGCATCAATATTCATTAGGGAGATTGGTCTATAATTTTCTTTCTCTGTTTTCAGCCTACCTGGTTTAGGTATCAGTACCATATCTGTGTCATAAAAGGAGTTTGGTAGGACTCCTTCAATCCCTATTTTTTCAAATAGTTTATATAACATTGGAGTTAATTGTTCTTTAAATGTTTGGTAGAATTCACATGTAAATCCATCTGGTCCTGGGGATTTTTTCTTAGGGAGTTGATTGATAGTTTGTTCTATTTCTTTTTCTGAGATGGGACTGTTTAGGATATTTACTTCTTCCTCTGTTAGTTTGGGCAAGCTGTATTTTTGGAGGTATTTTTCTATTTCATTTAAGTTGTCGAATTTATTGGCATAAAGTTGGGCAAAGTAACTCCTAATTATTGCTCTAATTTCCTCTTCGTTAGTGGCGAGTTCTCCCTTTTCATTTTTAAGACTAACAATTTGATTTTCCTCTTTCCTTTTTTTAATCAGATTTACTAAGGGTTTGTCTATTTTGTTGGTTTTTTCATAGAACCAACTCTTAGTTTTATTAATCAATTCAATAGTTTTTTTACTTTCAATTTTATTGATCTCACCTTTTACTTTTAGAATTTCAAGTTTAGTGTTTGACTGGGGGTTTTTAATTTGTTCCTTTTCTAGCATTTTTAATTGCAAACCCAATTCATTGACCTTCTCTTTCTCTATTTTATACAAATAGGCCTCTAGAGATATGAAATTTCCCCTTATTACCGCTTTGGCTGCATCCCATACATTTTGGTATGATGTCTCATTATTATCGTTTTCTTGGGTGAAGTTATTAATTATGTCTATGATTTGCTGTTTTACCCAATCATTCTTTAGTATGAGATTATTTAGTTTCCAATTATTTTTTGGTCTACTTCCCCCTGCTTTTTTGTTGAATGTAATTTTCATTGCATCGTGGTCTGAAAAGGATGCATTTACTATTTCTGCCTTACTACATTTGAGTTTGAGGTTTTTATGTCCTAATATATGGTCAATTTTTGTATAGGTTCCATGAACTGCTGAAAAGAAAGTGTATTCCTTTCTGTCTCCATTACATTTTCTCCAGAGATCTATCATATCTAGCTTTTCTAGTATTCTGTTTACCTCTTTGACTTCTTTCTTATTTATTTTCTGGTTTGATTTATCTAATTCTGAGAGTGCAAGGTTAAGATCTCCCACTATTATAGTTTTACTGTCTATTTCTTCTTGCAGCTCTCTTAGTTTCTCTTTTAAGAATTTAGATGCTACCCCACTTGGTGCATATATGTTTAATATAGATAGTGCTTCATTATCCATGCTACCCTTTAGCAAGATATAGTGTCCTTCCTTATCTCTTTTAATTAGGTCAATTTTTGCTTTAGCTTGATCTGAGATCAGGATGGCTACCCCTGCTTTTTTGACTTCACCTGAAGCATAGTAGATTTTGCTCCAACCTTTTACCTTTAACCTGCATGTATCTCCCCGCTTCAGGTGTGTTTCCTGTAAACAACATATTGTAGGATTCTGGCTTTTAATCCATTCTGCTAACCGCTTTCTCTTTATGGGGGAGTTTACCCCGTTCACGTTTATGGTTAGAATGACCAATTCTGTATTACTTGCCATCTTGTTAACCCCGGTTTATGCTTTCCTCCCTTCTTTCCTCTTTCCCCCCCTTCCAAGTATTAAGCTTGTGAGCACCCCTTGCTTCTCACAGCCCTCCCTTTTTAGTATCCCTCCCCCCTCCTTAGAGTTCCTCCCCCTATCTTACCCCTTTCCCTCCCAGTTCCCGTATTCCCTTCCCCTTAGCTTATTCCTTCCCTTTCCACTTTTCCCTTCTCACTTTTCAATGAGATGGGAGAAGTTTCACCATAGATTGAATATGTCTTAAGATTTTTCACTTAAAGCCAATTCTGAAGGCAGTAAGATACCCACTATATTCATCCCCCTCCATTCTTTCTCTCAGATATAATAGGTTTCCTATGCCTCTTCATGAGATGTACTACCCCCACTTTACCCTTTTTCTGGTACAATGTCCTTTCCACATCAATTTCTAGAACAAGGTATACATGTATTCTTTATACATCTATATAGTCAAAATATAGTTCCCAAGATTAATCTTTACCTTTTTAGATTTCTCTTGAGTTCTATATTTGTAGATCAAACTTTTTGTTAAGTTCTGGTTTTTTCATCAGAAATAGATGAAATTCGCTTACTTCGTTGAATGTCCATCTTCTTCCCTGGAAAAAGATGCTCATTCTCGCTGGGTAAGTTATTTTTGGTTGCATACCAAGTTCCTTAGCTTTTCGGAATATCATATTCCAGGCCCTTCGATCTTTTAATGTGGATGCTGCCAGATCCTGGGTGATCCTTATTGTGGCTCCTTGATACTTGAATTGGGTTTTTCTAGCCGCTTGCAATATTTTTTCTTTCACCTGAGGGTTCTGGCATTTGGCCACTATATTCCTTGGTGTTTTGATTTTAGGATCCCTTTCAGTGGGTGATCGATGAATCCTTTCAATGTTTATTTTTTCCTCTGTTCCTATGACTTCTGGGCAGTTCTCTTTGATAATTTCCTGGAAGACAGTGTCCAGGCTTTTTTTTTCATCATGTTTTTCTGGGAGTCCAATGATTCTCAGATTGTCTCTCCTGGATCTGTTTTCCAGGTCTGTTGTCTTTCCCAGAAGGTATTTCACATTTTTCTCCATTGTTTGATTTTTTTGGATTTGCTTGACTGATTCTTCTTGTCTCCTCGAGTCATTCAATTCCACTTGTTCAATTCTGATTTTCAGTGAAGTATTCTCTTCACTCACTTTTTTAAAATCTTTCTCTAATTGTCCAATTGAGTTCTTTTGTTCTGTGGAATTTTTTTCCATTTCGCCAATTTTGTTTTTTAGAGAGCTGTTTTCTGTTTCCAGTTCACTAATCCTATTTTTCAAGGATTTTACTTCTTTATCCACTCTCTCTTTAACTTTCTCCAGACTCTTTTCCCATTTTTCTTCTAGCTCCCTTGTGAGAGCCTTTTTAATCACTTCTATGAGGTTCATCTGTGCTGAGGAACAGCCGATCTCCTCCTTTGGGGAATCACCTGGGGACTGCCTGTTTTTAGTCTCCTCAGGATTTAGAGTCTGCTCTCTATCTGTATAGAAGCTGTCAAGGGTTAAAGTCCTCTTCAGCTTCTTGCTCATTCTGTCTATTAATCAGAGATAAACTACCAAAGAAAAACAGAAAAAAACTGGAGTCTTTCTTTGGGGGAGGGGCTGGGTGTGTTATCGAGCTTCCTCTACAGACTGCAGGTGGCAGCAGTGAGGCACTAGCAGGACTGTGCTGCGCCTGCGCTCTGAGATCCCAGAGCGTGCTGAGTCACTGAGGGGGGGAAAGGGGGGGGGGGGGGCCAGGTCCTGAGAGACTTCAGCTGTTTGCGGTTGTATTCTTCAGCCCCGGTGTTTTTAGCTTTTCTGCTGGGCTGTTGACTTGCTGCCGGAGGAAATTATCCAAACCTGTAGCGAAGCTCTCCCCGCAGAAACGGCTACGATCACTCTCCACCCCCTCTCCAGTCTGCTCCCGTGCTCTCACTGCCGCTGCCCTCAGCCTGTGCCCGATCTAAAACCGCCCCAGCCCTCCAGTAAAGACAGACCTTTCTTGGCGGATCTCAAGGATGGCTTCTCTTGGTAACTATTTGTGGGTTTTTTTCAGTCAAGCATTGATTCAGAGGCTTGTAATGAAGTGGATAGTGAGAGAAAGCGCAGAGCTTATGCAACTGTGAGCCTCCTCTCCGCCATCTTAACCGGAAGTCCCAACCAAGCCCCTTAATTTCAAAGGACCCCAACTCTCCATTAGACCCCAACTCTCTCTCAAAAGAGACACCTTTGGAGAAGACACCCTTAATTTATATTGGACTCGCCAATCTTGTAGCTTAAACTCGGGACCATAAAGCATGAGTAACCCAGGAGGCTTTTGCACCTCCTGAAAATGTAGAAAGGTCAATCTAATCATCTCTAAACTCTAAATTCTATGTTTGCTCCATATAAGATACAATTTTAGGTAAATTATTTGATCTCCTTATATCTCATCTTCACCTTCTGGCATATGGGAGCAACTCCTGTCTAACTTGCAAAAGTGAAATGACACTTATTAACTTATTCTTTCACTCAATTCCTGCAAGGAATAAGGCAAGTAGTTGGGAAAGACTATACAAAGACAAATAAACCATCCTTCTTGCCCCCAAGGAACTTCTAAAATAGGAAATAACCCTAAATATACCCAGCAATCAAGTAAGCATTTACTAAGCAAGGACTTTCAGTGTGGTAAACACTATGCTAGGTGCTGAGGATAAAAAGATGAAAATAAAATAGTCCCTGCCCTCAAGAGAACTTATATTTTAATGGAAGAGATAATAAGTCCCAGTCCTCTACAAATCTGAGCTATTCATCTTAATAAAAATTTAATTAGAACACAGCCTATATCTATCCCCAGTAGCACATGCCTCCCCAGAGATGTGTGTGTGTGTGTGTGTGTGTGTGTGTGTGTGTAAAACCAAAGTTTTTTCCCTTTCTCCATCCTCTCTCCTTCTACCTCCCTCTCTTTCATTTTTTCTTCTTCTACTTTCTTGTTGTTCTTCCTCTTCTACTTTTTCTTTTTCTGCTTCTTCTTTTCTGCCTCCTCCTTCCTTCTCTTTCTCCTTCTTTTCTATTCCTTTTTTCCTCCCCCTCTCTCCTTTCTTTTTTTAAAGACTGGATCTCTCTATTGTGCTGGGCCTAGAAGCATAAGAAGCACTCATGGTCCTATTCTGATTCTCATCAACACAAAAACTTTCAACCTGCCCCATTTTTGAACTGGCTTGGTTGGTCCCTCCTTGGGTGGCTTGATGGCCACACACACACACACACACACACACACACACACACACACACACACTTTTGAGAGGTAACCATATTGGTTTTGAATTTAGTAAAGGCACTTGATAAACTTGGCCCACTGTATCTCAGAACTCCCAGGCCCTAGTGATTCACAAGCCTCAATCACCCCAGTAGCAAGGATTAACAGGGTGCTCCAGCAAAATTGTGTTTTTTCAGCTGAAAAAATGAACAGCCCAGTGATATGACATAGTTGAATTGGTAGAAACAACCCAGTGCTGCTGCTTGCAATCCAATTCTGCTTGAAACAGCTATTTTACTAATTATCATCATTGCATAATTTACATCTTAATTCAGATTTTGGTAAGCCTGGGAAAGCCTGGCAAAAATTATTCTGGCAAGTTTGATGTTTTTAAATCTGCCATGAGATGGTTGCTTAGAATGTTATTTTTTTTTATTGTGTATTTTTTCCTATCAAACATTATTTTAATGATAAAGTTAATAGGCAGGTGATTCATGTGATGTAGCATATATGCTTACATAATAATGTCTAATATAGTACTCTAAGGTTTGCAAAATACTTTATATATGGTATTTCTTTTCATCAAACATTTTACAAGGAAATCTCCTAATACTTGTGCTTGTTCCTATGCTATGTTTTCTTTTTCTTTTACAATTATTTATTTTAAGTTTTCTTTTCTTTTTAAAATTTTAGTTCCAGATTTTGTACCTCCCTCCCAGCTTTCCTCAATCCACTGAGAAGGCAAACAATATATCAATTACATAAGCAAAATCATGAAAAACATTTTATATTAACCATATTTTTAAAAAGTAAGGTGAGGAAAATATGCTTCAGTTTGCACTCAAAGTTTATCATTTCTCTCTATAAGGTAGATAGCATTTTTTCATCATTAGTCCTTTACAATTGCCTTGGGTCATTGTATGGATTAGAATAAACAAGTCTTTCAAAGTTGATCATCATTACAATATTACTTTTATTCTGCACAATGACCTACTGATTTTTCTCACTTAACTTTGCATCAATTCATGTAGATCTTCTCATTTTTTTTAACTGAAAGCAGCTCTGCATTATTTCTTATAACACAATAGTATTCCATCACAATCATATGCCACAACTTGTAGCATTCCCCAGTTGATGAGTATCCCTTTTATTTCCACTTCTTTGGTACCACAAAAAGAGTTGCTATCAATATTTTTGTACATATACATCTTTTTTTTTCTTTGTTCTTTTTGGAGTATAATCTTAGTAGAGTCTGGATCAAAGTGTTTTATAAATTTTATAATTTTATGAATCTTTGAGCTTATTGTTTCCTTCAACTCTTTAAAAATTCTAGTTGGGCCTGGATTCAATTAACATTTTTCTTTGAGGCTTTGCTTGTAGCTGTTTTCACACTGTTGTCTTCTATTTTTATGTCTTGGTCTTCCCTGCTACCACAGCAGCTTTTTAGGGTCAAATTCTTTTTTTATTTGACCATGTTTTCAGCTTTTTTCTTGAATTTGAACATTATTTAAAATTAGTTTTACAGGTTTTTAGTATTTCCAAAGTGAGATAATCCTGGCAGAGGTATAATCCTTCTATCATGATCTGTACTCTGATCTTTACCAAGGAAAAATCCCTGTTTCCCCTATAGCTGCAAGTACTAGAACTCCCCTTGGTCTTGGAACTGTGACCAGGACTTTTCTCCCTTGTGACTAATGAGAAACCCTCCTTCCTATTCTAGACTTATGATCCAGAACTACTTATATAGTTACCCTTCAGTGCCAGTTACATCAAGTGCCAGAAAAGAGTCCCCTGTATTTTCTTTCTGATCTGTTGTCCAACTCCCTACATCTCTGGACTGAAAGCTCCCAAAGCTTTTACACCTAAAACTCCTACTTCCAAAGCAGCTGATGCTACTGTCTGCTTCCAAGATCTATAGCTGTTACCCCTGTTGTACTTTGGGCTTAGGCCCACCTTAATGTTCCAGACTTTTCCTGTAAACCTTTTAAGTTGTAGGCTGGAAAAATTTCTCTCTCTAAATTTTGGCTTTGTCACTCCAAAATTTTTTTTCATATTTTTTAGGTTATATATGCATTCTTTTTTTTTTTTTTTAACATTTTAACATTTAACATTTAACATTTAACATTAACATTTTTTAACATTTTGTTAACATTTTAACATTTTTAACATTTAACAATTTTAACATTTAACATTTAACATTTTTTAACATTTCCATATGAGTCATGTTGGGAGAAAAAAATCAGAACAAAATGGAAAAAGCATGACAAAAAAAGAAAAAAAGGTGAAATAGTGTACTTTGATATGCATTGTATCCATAGTTCTGTCTCTGGATGTGAATGGCATTTTCTATCTGAAGTTTATTGTAATTCCTTCGAATCACTGATTTACTGAGAAGACCCAAGTTTATTATATTTGATCACCACACAATCTTGCTGTTACTGTATACAATGTTCTGCTAGTTCTGCTCACTTCATTCAGTATCAGTTCATGAACTCTTTCCTGGCTTTTCTGAAATCAAACTGCTTATCATTTCTTATAGAACAATAATATCCCAACATATTCATATACTATAACATATTCAGCCATTTCCCAACTGATGGGAATCCACTCAATTTCCAATTCTTTGCCACCAAAAAAAAGAGTTGCTACAGACATCTTTGCACATGTGGGTCCTTTCCCCTCTTTTATGATCTGCCACTTCAAAATTTAATTTGAGATTTCATTTTAAAGTTGTTTGGAGAGAAATATTGGGAAATTCATAAACTGCTTAGAAGTAAGAGCCCTTGGTTGAAATCTATGTGATGCTACTTAGCACTTTCATGACAGATCACTTAGGCAAAACTCAGCAAATTGCTTAATCCAGTTTAGAAATAAATCCAGTGGTTCAGGCTTGTGAGGAAAAGAGCCATCTACACCCAGAGAGAGGACTGTGGAAACTGAGGGTGGATTACCACATAGCATTTTCACTCTTTTTGTTGTACTGGGCTTGAATTTTATTTTCTTTTTCATTTTTTTTTTTTACTTTTTGATCTGATTTTTCTTGTGCAGCAAGAGAATTGTATAAATATGTATGCCTATTTTGGATTTAACATATATTTTTACCATGTTTAATATATATTAGATTACATGTCATCTAGGGGAGAGGGTGGAGGGGAAAGGTGGGGGGAAATTGGAACACAAGATTTTCAAGGGTCAATGTTGAAAAGAATTATCCAGGCATATGTTTTTAAAATAAAAATTTCAATTAAAAAAAGATTAAAAATAACAATAAACAAACAAACAAATAGATAAACAGATAAACAAACAAACAAATAAATAAATCCAGGCCTTCATTAAACATAATTGCATTTTTTTCAGAGTTTCAATATCCTCATCAATAAAAGGAGAAGGTTATACTAGATGACCTCTGAGGTCCCTGTTACCTCCTCTCTCCTGGCCAATGATCACAAACTATTGTATCATCACCATTTTTGTGCTTGTCTCATCTCTTTTGCTGTGGGTAATCTGCCAGAGTACTAATGGCTTTAAACACAGTAGTACCTCAGTAAATGTTGATTGAATGAAGTTGTCTAGGTGATGTACATTATTTGTTGCTTAAGTCTTTCCTCCATAGAATTTAACTTAAATTTAGGCTGTGTGGTACAAGAAAGAACCCTGAATTTAGGGGTTATAAGATCTAGTTTTGAGTCATATCCATTTAACCAATCTTAGCCTTAATTTCCTCATCTGTAGGATGAAGATAATAATACCCGGCATTACTTCCTTTGCAGGGTTGTTGTGAACTGCCAATGAAATAATGTATTTTGTCCACATTTCATAAAACATACAAGGATGCATCAATGCCAGGTTTCTTTTATTGTTTTATCATACCATGAGGTCCAGAATGAAGTGATCTCTAGAGATAGGTAAGCAATAGCTTTTTTCCAGATTTACTTTTTAGTTTGAGAATAAACTAAATGTTTATTGTAACTCAATAAACACTTACTAATTAACTGACTAAGAATGTCAGACCTAGAATTTATGAAACACAGGGAACCGTAAGAGCAATGAAGATTGGGGAGCTTATTTGAGTAGAGTTGAAGATTGTATTCCCAGTGCTTAGAACATTATTTAGAACATAATGACTTTATCACAATTGTTTGTCAACTGACATAAAGGATTCATTAAGCTGACAATAGATTAAAAAAAGTAATAACCAAAATGTCTTTAGCATTTTGGAAAAGCTAGAGGACATCTTATCATAGCCATCTAAATAAGCCAATTAAGTTCAATTCTATAAATATTTATTATTTATTAATGTTTGGTACTGCAGATTGTTAAAATATGAATTGATATAATGTCTGTTCTCAGGGAACTTACTTTTTCATGGTGGGAATGGGTGTGGGGTTAGCAATGAGAGGGAGAAACAGAAGTAAATATTATATTTATATATATTATTATATTAACTTAATATTATATATATATATATAAATTTACAGAAGTAAATATAATGTAGATTGAAGTTGTGATGATGGCTAAGTAGAGATTCAAACAATGAGTACATTGACAAGGGTCAAGAAAATTTGACTCTTCCAGCTGTCCAGATTGAGCTATAAAATGAAGGTATCAGAGTAGACTAGTTGATAGGATAGACTTTAAGTCAGGAAAATCTGAGTTCAAATCTGACCTCAGATACTTACTAGCTGTATGACTATGGGCAAGTCACTTAATTACTCAGTTTCTTCATCTGTAAAATGGGAATAATAATAGCAGGTCCTCACAACATGGTTGTGAGAACCAAACTGAGATAAAAGATGCAAATCTGAGCTTCCTATATAAATGTGAGCTACTATTATTTTTAAGGGAAGAGCAGTTCTGACTAGTAAAAGTGAGGAGGTTCCATAATAAGTGTGAAGGATGGCTAGAAAGGGAGATTGGACAAACTGATAGCTGGCCAATTACCCTCAAACATCCTTCCTTCATTGTGTATTTGACATGCTGAGTATGATGTGAAATGCACAAGATAAAATGGAATCTGATAGAAAAATCAGGTAAATACCTTATATTCCCTCACCCAAACCCTAGGGATATAGTACACAGAGTGTGTCTGAAGTCAGGAAGACACATTTTCTTGAGCTTAAATTTGGCTTCAGACACTTATTAGCTGTGGGATTCTGGGAAAATTATTTCTCCCTCTTTGTCTCAGTTTCCTCATCTGCAAAAAGAAAAGCTGAAGAAGGAAATGGCAAATCAAAGAATCTTTGCTAAGAAAACCCTAAATGGGGTCACGGAGAGTTGGACATGACTGAAAAACGACTGAACAATTCCAGGCACCCTCTTCTGGAAGCTTGCCCATGTTAGGATACGTAACTTTGGCAATCAGAGTGAGTCCCAGAGTTTTGGCCCAGGTTTAGGCTGGACGATTAGCAACGAAAGGTATTATTCCATGTAGTCCATGTTAATGGGTGTGTTAGAATTGCAATTTGACTAGCTTTTTTTCGGTGGACACTGTTGCCTTTGGCAAAGGTCCTAAACAGGAGCTAAATCAGCATCTGATTACTTACCTAAAATACACCTACCTGTATGCACTGAGAAAGAGAGAAAACATCCAGAGCCCGGGTCTCAGCAAGACCTTCAAGGAGAAATTATTTTTGTTACTCTAGTTGCTGGATCCCTTTGAATAGGGTCAAGTAAAGACTTTCCTAACATCAAGTTCGGTTCTATAATATTAAAGTATACCATGGCATTATAACACTGAAGAAATATTGTATTGTCTCAAAGTAAGATCGTATTTGGACAATTTCCTTGATCTGAAATAGTTTTTCTCTCTGAAAAATCAATTGTAAATAGCATTGCTATTGTTTTGTGGCTAGCTTCCCAATCAACCCAATCCAAGGCAATTTTTCCTTCAAAATATTTAGTGTTCTCTAGTATTTCCTCCTTCTTTCTGAATGTAATTCTGAATGAATGCATTTCAGACTTCCTTCTGAATGCTTAGTCTATGGTTTGAATATATTCCTGTGAAATCTCCCTGCTTGCAAGGTTGATTCATTCTATCATCATGATGTCAAATGCCTTATTACATATGGGATAAAGACCTAAAGTAGTATGACTCTTTGGTGAGAGCACTTGGCTTAAGAGTCAAAAATCATAGGTTCAAATCCCACTTCTGATAACTGTCATCTTGAGTGAGTAACTTAACCTCCCTGGACCCAAGTTTTCTTGAGAATAAAATCAGGAGTTTGGACCAGATGATTTCTGAATTCCCTTTTACGGGCACAACCTGCCATTCCTCTTCTTAATCCCCTTTGGGTATCCTCTGTTTTAGCCAAGTTGGTTTATCAATCATTCCCTATCTAATTATTAAGATTAATTATTATTGTTATTAATTATTAATAATAATATATATTATTTAAGTATCAATATGATCGTTGTTAATATTAATAATATTAATATTAATCTATATCAAAATCTTTCAGTGGAAGTTTCCCTGATTAGATCAATCACATCACACTCCACTGAATTGCTAGTTGATTCTCAGGCCTGCATGCTTATACAATGCATTTCTGCTTGGGTAGAATGCTTCTCAAGAGTAGGACTGTGTGGCAGCCATTTTTGTAGTGGCCAGAAACTGGAAACTGAGTGGATGCCCATCAGTTGGAGAATGGCTGAATAAGTGTTGGCATATGAATGTTATGGAATATTATTGTTCTGTAAGAAATGATCAGCAGGAGGATTTCAGAGAAGCCTAGAGAGACTTACATGATCTGATGCTGAGTGAAGTGATTAGAACAAAGAGATTGTTGTATCTGGTAATAGCAAGATTATACGATGATCAAGAACATGGCTCTCTTCCACAATGAGATGATTCAGTCCAATTCTAATGGTCTTGTGATGGAGAGAATCATCTGCACCCAGAGAGAAAACTGTGGGAACTGAGTGTGGATCACAACATAGCATTTTTGCTCTTTTTGTTGTTGTTTACTTGCATTTTGTTTTCTTTCTCATTTTTTTCCCTTTTTGACCTTATTTTTTTTGTGTGCAGCATGATAGTTGTACAAATATGTATATATATTGGAATTAACATATATTTTACCATGTTTAACATATGTTGGATTACTTGCCATCTAGGGAAGAGGTTGGGGGCAAGAGGGAGAAAAATTAGAACACAAGATTTTGCAAGGGTCAATGTTAAAAAATTATCCATGCATATGTTTTAAAAATGAAACTTTAATTTAAAAAAGAGTAGGACTGTGTTAATTCTCTTAGTATTCCTTGGTATTCCAGAACGGTATAAAGTAGACACTCAATAATTTTTGAATGACTCTGACTAAAAAACCAGAAGGAGTCACACAGTCACAGCTTACATTTCCAAATCATCTCTTGAGTTGCCCTTTGTACCTTTTCCCAGACCCACATTTCCCCTTGAAGAACTCAAGCTCAATTCTTAATTTCTCAATTGATACGAATTTTCCCTCTTCACATTCTCCATCAATCTTGTGGTTAGAAGAACCCTGATTTTTTGGTGGTGTTGATTAAATTCTCTCCTACCCCTTTTCTTTAGGACTTAGTTTCTGGAGACTCCATCATTTTCCTTCCCCCCATGATTTCTTATTAAAAACAAATTCTGGATTTTTAGATGAAGAAGGACATATCCCAGCAGTCCTGGAAAAGAGCCTGGATCAGGATGGAAAGATTTTTATAGTTAATAATCTGAGACCCATTGGCTTTGAGGGACTGTGGTATAAGTAGCATTCTTCTCTAGCAAATGCAGAAATAATTTTCCACCTTCATATTTTAAGCCAGTGTAAAAAACAACAACCCAACATGTGTTACTCTCTGAGCCTTGAATTAATCTAGAAGATGCTCAGGAATTGTCTTCTTAATCTTTTCTGTCTTTCTTTTTCTTCTCCCAGAATGGGTTTTTCCACTCCAGTACATTTAGTCAAAGCATTTTATGGGCAGATATCTCTGCCCAACTGAAAGCTGGTGTGCTGATGTTTAATGTTTGGTGACCACTGCGACCCACAAGCACTAGTAATTGCTCCTCTTTTCTCCAGTTCCACTTGAAGTTTTCCTTTGTCTCGTTCCTCTATTTTAGGACAACGGTGTGCGGCAAGATAAGTGGGGAGCAGCAGAGTCTGAAAGCTGTGGACGTGAAAATTGAAAGTGAGCTGATTCCTGGCAACAAATATGATGCCCTTTGTGTCAAGGATGAAGGTTAGTGCTGAAGCTGCTGAAAAAACACAAATAGGCTCATGGGGCTTAGCTGAAGCTAGGCACTCACCAGTAGGATCCCCCAATCCTTTAAAGAGAAGGGGGCATTTTAAAGAAAAACTTTTGTGGGGCTGGGAAATTTTTCTGACTTGTTGAACATGGTATCTCAAAAGGGAAGGCTTACCTTTTAGTGGAAAAAATCAATTGCTGACAGGGTCATAACTAGGCTTTTTTTTTTGTATCTTGAGCAAGAAGAAAGGAAGATGATTTTTCAGCATGGTAGTATGAGGGGAAACAAAAACAAAGGGACATAGTCATGAGGTGGGGAATAAGAAGTAAGTCTTCCTTTACCAGCACACAGGTTCATGTGAAAATGCACCAGAAATAATAGTTGCTTTAAACAACAGAAAACTAAAACTTTGTGTGTCAATCTAGAACACTGAAGTTAGTTTGAATGTTCAAGATTACAATGATCAGCACACTTGGCAAACTAAAATGCTATATTTTATTATATCAGTTAATATATTATATGTAATATGTATCAGTTATAACACTATTTGGAGGCAAAAATTGGCTATATTGTTTATTTACTACATTGTGATCACTAGCTCAGTCAGTCCTTTCTGGACCTCAGTTTCCCTATCTGAAAAATAAGGGAATTGGACGAGGTGACCTCAGAGGTACATCCCAGTTCTGGATCTATCATCTGTGATCTTGTGAGCTATAAAATGAGGCGGTTGAATTATTTTCACACCCATTTCACAGATAAGCTCAGAGGCGACTTGCCCTTGGTCAGCCAGCTAAGTCATGGGCAAGAGTGAGTAATCAAACCCAGCATTTGGTCTTGAGCCTAAAATGAGCCAAGGGCTTTCTGTGACATCAATGAGATGAAGAGGAATGAGGATGTCTCTCTCCAGTGAGCCGGTAGCCTAGCAACAGCTTGTATCCTATTCAGCCATCAATCAGCCCAGATCAGGGGCACTCAGTGAGCATCTCAAGGTCACTCGGGTCACTCTTCGTCCAGACCCAGACTCCACACCCAGCTCCTCACTCCCACCAATATCTCATCTCAGACACCTCCGTCATGGATAATGTGCAAGGTTGTCATTTGGCCAAGGTACCTGATTGACATGGGTGCTGTTGACAGGCCGGCACCTTCACACCCGACAGCTGGGCTGAAGCAAATTAAATCTGTAATGGGAACTGAAGATTTAATTAACTCCCAATGAAGGTTTACATATCCTACACGTTACAAGCAGCATTCAGTGCATCCATTTTTTTAAATGACAGAAACTCTCAGGTGTTTGCACTCAACAGATGTTGAGTATGTTTCTTTTTCCGTTCCAAATAAGGTGACCTCGATCAAACAAGTGGAGGTTGACAGGTAGAAGGACCAGCTCTGAAATACTGAGAGTCTCAGAATCCTTGGATTTCTTGACTAGGAACTGTTGACTCCCCATCATCAATACTGTCAATTCTCCTGCCTGCTTTTCTCGTCATGGTAAATGAAATTAATATTAAGCTGCAGGGAGAACATTAATGAGTGCTGCTCCTGGAGATGAAAGCGTAGATTAAAGTATCATTAAGATATATTCAAAGACCAGAACTCCTCGAGCAGACGATAACATTGCCTAAGTGACTCTAGAGGAAGGAGAGTGGAGAGAGCCTTTGTGACTTAAGATCATAGACTTAGAAGTGGAAGGAATCTTGGAGATTTTTTGATCCAACCTTTCATTCTCCAGAAAGCAGAGAGCCAGAGAGTGGAATCAAGCAATTAAACAACAAGTATTTATAAAGCACTTATGATGTGCTTACCACAAGAGGCGATGGTCCCATTGTAATTCTGTTCAATTTATTAAACACACATTTATTAAATGCCTACAGTGTACAGGATGAGGCAATACTATGACTGGAGTTGTAGTTTCTCTGGTTCAGGCGTCACCTCTTGTAGTCTATTTGACTTTGGGGTGTGAAGCATGAATTCTGGGCACTACCTCTAGAGAGAAAGTCCTCAATGTGGCCCTCATTACATGTCCCTTTCATGTGTGAATCGTCAGAGAGTCTACAACTTGGTTGGCACTGTTCATTCAGAGCCCAGAGAGTATCATCCTGAGATCAGAGTGAACAAAAGGAAACTGAATGAATGATAAAGTCCCTCTGGGTCCTCATCTTCGTAGTTCTGACGCAGCAGCAGGGTGGCAGGTCAAAAATGCCCAAAGAAAGAACATGATCCAATCTGTAGCCAGGTGGATGTGGTGAGGTCCGTATCCCAGAGTATGGTGAAGCATCCAGGTTGATCCAAACTATAGAAATAGAGTAGTCTCTTTAGTATCCTATGGAAGAGGTATTTATTGTCTTTTTATTATTCAATAGAAGAATTATTCCACAGAAAGAGTCTTTTCTCCACTACATCACACTGCCTGGACTGTAATAGTCAGGAGAAACCTGGATTCAAGTCCAGTCTGTGGGCAACTCCCTTAACCTTCCTGAATTGATTTTCCTCATCTGTAAAATATTGGTGATATATATATATATATATATATATGGTGATATATATATATATATATTTTTTTTTTTTTTGCTAAGGCAATTGGAGTTAAGTGACTTGCCCAGGGTCACACAGCCAGGAAGTGTTCAGTGTCTGAGGCCAGATTTGACCTCAGATCCTCCTGACTTCAGGGCTGGTGCCCTAATAGGTGTTTGATACGTGCTTGTTTCCCCCCGTTTTTCAGCCCAGCCCTAGATAGATTAAGTCACTTTACCTCTCCTTGTTCCAACTTGCTCTGCTGGGAGAGGATCTGATGGGACACGTCCTACTTCCTGAGAGCGATGGTGGAAAGAGCATCAGGCTCAAGTCTCAGCTCCAGCCCTTAGGATCATAGATCTAGACCTAAAGGACCTCAGAGATCCAATGCTTACATTTTACAGATAAGGAAACTGAGGCCCAGTTCATGTATGTGGTAATAATTGGCACAGGAATTTGAAGACGGGTCTGTTCCCACATCATTATTCTTTCTGCATTGCTACTTGTGTGACCAGGGGCCACTTTTCTGAACTTCACTCTCCCTATGTTTAAAATGGGGGAGATAATACTTGCCTTACTTCCGCCGATGGGCTTAGCAGACCATCTAGTGCTGTATAATGGTGAGCCCGAGTTGCCTCCCCTTTACCCCCTCTTTGATCCGTCCCAGCTGCTAACCTGACCTGGATTCACCCAGGGCTGCCTCGGCTCCTGTGGCCAGCCTGGCTGTAACCTTTGCCAGCCAGGAACTATTCTCCCATTGGCACTTGGGCCTGTACTGAGTTGGTGCCCTAGATCCTGGAGTCATTATGCAAGTCAGACTTTGGAGGAAAAGCACAAGAAAATTTAGTGACATATTAGAGTAGGGCCGGGAGTTGGGGAAACAGAACCCAATAACCTTCTCTCTAATCAGCTCCCCTGCTGTGGAATTCTGTCTTAGATTTCATTTTCTTTTATCGTGAACTGAGATTTGGGGTCAGTGATTATTTGGAGATGCAGGAAAATGGCTTTCCCCTTGGACTAGCTATAATGGTGAGATGGGGGAGTGATCTCTGGTTATATCAGCAACCAACCTAAATAAGCTGATGGAAAGTGAGTGAAAAAAAAGGGGGGGTGTGAGAGAGAGAGAGACAGAGAGAGACAGAGACAGAGACAGAGACAGGGAGGCGGGGAAGGAAGGAAGGAAGGAAGAAAGGAAGGAAGGAAGGAAGGAAGGAAGGAAGGAAAGAAGGAAGGAAGGAAGGAAGGAAGGAAGGAAGGAAGGAAGGAAGGAAGGAAAGAAAAGGAGGGAGGGAAGGAAGAAAGGAGGGAGAGAAGAAGGGAGGGAGGAAGGAGGGAAGGAAGGAAAGAAAGAAGGAAAGAGGGAGGGAAGGAAGGAGGGAAAGAGAGAAGGAAGGAAAAAAGAGAAAGAGAAGAAGGAAAATAGGAAGAAAAGGAGAGAGAAAAAAAGAGAAAGAAGAGAAAGGAAAGAGCATTTATTAAGCACTTACTACATATAATATCTTGTCATATTTATAGAAAATAGTCTTTAACAGGTACGAAACATACAAATATGAAATGAATGGCAGCTCATTCTGGGGGTTATGCTAAAATGACTTTCTTTGAAAGTCTCTGTTGCTTTCTTACCTCCCTCAATGAGACCATTTAATAACTTTAACAAGAAACAGCTGCCCAATCGAGTAGGATTTTTTTTTTCCTTGAGGGTGAATGGAAGGAGAGCTTTCCAATAAATTTCATGTGTAACATAACAAATTTGTAGTTAACATTTTTTAAAAGTTATGATTCATTTATGTACAATCTGAGGATGTTTAGCCTGGGGAAGCAAAAACTTTGGGGGAACATAACTGTCTCCAAGTATTTGAAGGGACAGATGGATGATGCAGTGACTAGAGTGCTGGGTCTGAGGTCAGGAACATCTGGTCTTCCTGGTCTCAGAATCTTATTAGCTGCATGACCCTGGAAAAGTCACACGACCCTGTTTGCTTCGGTTTCTTTAACTGTAAGGCAGGGATAATAATAATAACACCTATCCCATGGATTGTTGTGGGGATCCATTAAGATAATCATTGTAAAGCGCTGAGTATAGTGGCTGGCACATAGGAAGTTCCACATAAAGGTTAGCCATTATTAGCTATATTATTTATTATTATTGTTTCTTTGGAGGAGGCATTAACATGATCTTCTTAGACCCCAAAGCCAGAACCAGAAGGGATCCAAAGGGAGAAACAACATGCAAACAGGATGCCTACAAGATAAACTGGAGAGAACCCACAAGGGAAGGTGCAGATTTTGAGAGAGCTCAGCAAAGGCTTCCTATTCAGTACTTTCAGATGAATATTTGATGAAATGTTCCCCAAAGTCCCTTCCAGTTCTGCTCGTCTGTGGTGCCCTAAGGGATTCTTTTGCTGTGGTTGATGGGAACTGGAGTAGGCAGCATCCCATAATGATCCAAAATATATCTCTAGACCTGGAATGAAATCATAGTGAAAAACGATGGAATGTTTAATGTGTGTTGGATTACTTGTTGTCTAGGGGATGGGACAACTGGGGAAGGAGGGAGAAAAATTTGAAACACGATTTCTGCAAGGGTGAATGGTGAAAACTATCTTTGCCTGTGTTTTTTTGTTTGTTTGTTTGTTTTTTTCTGAAGTAATTGGGGTTAAGTGACTTGCTCAGGGTCACATAGCTAGGAAGTGTTAAGTGTCTGAGGCCAGATTTGAACTCAGATTCTCTTGACTTCAGGGCTGGTGCTCTATCCACTGCACCAACTAATTGCCCCTTTGTATTTATTATGAAAAATAAAAGCTATTACTATTTTTAAGTGTGAATTGCCCCCCAAAAAATTCTACTTTATGTATTTTTATGGAATGATAGTGAAAGGAAGGTTGACAGTTGGTTCCAATTTTAGCATTTTGATGGTTTCTACTTGAGATAATATGATTTTTCCTGTTGATGCCGTCTATATATTACATTGTCATCACTTTTATTGATTATTGATTATTATTGATATTGATATTTTAAAATAAAATCAATGGAAATAAATGTTGCAATGGAAAAGACCTGGATTTGGAGGCTAATGGAATCCAAGCTGTGTTAATTCCTAGATGTGTGACTGTGAGCAAGTTCATTCATTTCTCTGAGACTTGGTTTCCTCATCTTTAAGAAGGAGTTGGACTAGATAACTCCGAAAGTTCTTTCCAGTTCAAAGTTCTATGACATGAGCTCCAGATCATCTAGTCAGACAGAACCCTCCCATTTTACGGATGAGGAAACTGAGTCCCCGACAGTCGAAGGGACTCACCCAACCTCGACCCGAGGTCCTCCAAGGCCAGGGCTGTTGCCGCATGCGCAAGACCCAGATTTTGCTTGGCTTCCACCTCTCTCTGGTTTGTGGCACTCGTCAGGAGCTGCCTGTTCCCCGATGATGTATTCTGCAGTCATTTCAGCTCCCCTTCTCTTTGGCCATAAAGGAAAAATGACAGCTTAGAATTCCAATAAAGGCAAATATAAGTCTCATAAACTTATGTAAAAGGCGCGGAAGGCAAACAAGTCCTGGGAGTGTTCACATGGGCCTTCTTTTAAAAAGATTATTGTTATTAATAAACTTTGCCACAAAGCAGGCCTTTTCATTTCCTTTCCAATACTTTGCATTTAGGCTGACAGTGAATTTCCAGCCCTCTGGTGATCTCACTTAAACTAATAAATGAAGTTATTCTTAACTAACCGGATGCCAGTGAAAGAAGCCTCCTCCATGCTGGGTCACAAGCCTTGCTTCTCTTGACATCCCGGCTGCTCCAGGCAAAGCGTCCCAGTGCTGACTGTCATGAGACCCGGGTTCTAGTCCACCTGAACTCGGTCTCTCTGGGCTTCCATTCCTTCTGTTTCAGGGAAGGGTGACCTGGCTCCCTCCTGGCCACCCCACTCCTTAGTGCTTCTCCCTAAGGATGGCCCCACCCAATCCAAATGGCCTTACTCTCCCAGAGCCCACCTTCCCACTCAACTGTCCAAGTGGTCTCCCTGGAGTTCCTGTCTACATGTCACCTCCCTCCCCCGTTCAAACTTCAGTGACGCCTGTTCACCTCCACGATCAAATATCCAATCCTCTGATGTTCAAAGATGACCCTTCCTACCTCTCAAAATGTGTTACACCTTTCTGTCTCCTACTCTACAATCCAATGACCCTGTCCTCCTCCCCATTCCTCATTTGTGACCTTCCATCTCAAAACGTTGGGCATTTTCACTGACTGACTCCTGAGGTCTGGAATTCTCACCTTCCTCATCATCACCTCCTGGCTTCCTTCAAGTCTCAACTAAAATACAAGAAGAATTTCCTAAGCCTCCTTTATCTCATATAAGTATATACTAATAAATAGATATATTATATATATACAGATATATAATTTTTATTGTCTGAAATGAATTCCTATTTGTTCTCTCTCACTGTCTCTCTGTGTGTTTCTGTCTTTTTTTCTATCTCTCTGTTTCCTATCTCTGTCTCTCTGTCTCCTTCCCTATATCTCTCTGTCTCTTTTTCTATCTCTCTGTCCCCTATATCTGTCTCTCTGTCTCCTTCCCTGTATCTCTCTGTCTCTTTTTCTATCTCTCTGTCCCCTATAGCTGTCTCTCTGTCTCCTTCCCTGTATCTCTCTGTCTCTTTTTCTATCTCTCTTTCCCCTATATCTGTCTCTCTGTCTCCCTTCCTGTGTCTCTCTGTCTGTTTCTCTCCCTCTCTGTCTCTCGCTATCTCTCTGTTTCAAAGGAAGCAAACTGAATGAATCAGGATTTATTTTACCCAGAATGCCCTGGATGGGGTGGTAGATCAGTGCCATCAGCAGTAGACCTGATTCATTTAATTCTTTGACTCATTTGTATTTTCATTCAAATCTTATTTATTGAGAAACTGCTGTCAACCAGGCAATCAATAAGCTTTTGTTAAGTGCTACAGTGTGTCTTCAAGTAGTGAAAGATGCTATGCTAACCACCGGGCAAGGAGCCCCTGCCCTCAGAGAGCTTGCTGTGTAGGGAGACAAACCTCATACAATTCAACTCGAGGGATATTTATTGAGCAGCTGTGTGGTGTGGTGGGTACCAGCCTTGGTGAAAGGGAGTTTTCTCATAAAGAATTCCCTGCAGTGATGAAATCTTAAGTTCTTACCACTCTAAAAATTTTGTGCAAATCAAACCAGAATGGTCAGAAATCATGATAATCTAGCCTGTTCCCCAAGAAAAAAATACAAGAAGACATCTCTCCCTATTTCTCTACAGAGGTGAAGGACCATGGGTGAAGAATGCTACCTACAAATGGCAATTTGGGTGGGGGGGAGATATTTTGTTCAGTTTTGCTGAATGTTTTGTTTCTTTTTTGTATTGCTTATTATAAGGAATGGCTATATGGGAGAAGCGAAAGAAATAGATTGGTTAATGGAAATGATACAAAAAATTATATCAATACAATATATTTTTAAGAAATATGCAAGTCACCATGCTAGAAACTAGGGACCTAAGATAATAATGAAACCCTCTCCACCATCAAGGAACTTCTACTCTAGAGGCTGGAGGGAAAAATACAATATGTACCCAGGTAGCTGCATGCTGGTTTGAAAAAGTCCTAGTAGCTAGAAGGGTCAGCTTTTCTGGAGGAAGATCACAATGACAATTGTGAGGAGCAGTCAGCAGTTCTATTGGACTGAACCAGAGAGCATTTGAAGCATAGGATCAAGAGATAAGGCTGCAGAGGTGGGCAGCAATCGCTTTGGACGAACAGAATTAGTATTTTTTTATAGAGACAATGGGAAGCCTTGGAAATATTTTGAGCAAGGGAGTACCATAGTCCAACATATCTTGAGAATCTAGTTTTGGCTGCTCCGTGGAATTTATTCATATACATATTGAATATTACTTCTTGCCCAGTAGAGTGGAAGCTTCTTGTGGGTAGGGATTGTTTTATGTTTGCGTTATATCTCTAGCCCATTTTTTAAAATATATTTTTCTTGATAACTTTGGTTTTTACATCACCTACACTTTCCACATTATTCCCCTCCCCATTTCCTCCTAGATGGATTGGAGAAGCAAGAGCCCAACTAGGAGAGCTTGATGGGAATCCAATGGAGCGGTGATGGGGGCTACAGTAGGACAATGACCATGAGTGGAGAAAAGAGAGCAGACATGAGAGGGAGAACCCACAAGATTCTGAGACTTGACAATGAATTGAATGATGAATGGGGTAGTGAGGAAAGGAAGAGAACCAAGGATGATTCCAAGGTTAAAAATCTGAGTGACTGGCAGGACAGTTTGGACACAAAAAACCATGTGGAAGAAGGGCTTTGAGTGATTTGGAAATTTGGAGAAAGAAGAGATCACTTCTGGTGAGAGGATCAGGGATGGCTAATGGAGGCAGCAGTATTTGAACTGGACTTTGAAGAGTGGATAATAGTTCAAAAGGAGGAGTGAGTGGGCAAGGAAGAGGAAGGAATTTCAAATAAAATCAACAGCATGAGAAAAAATGGAGAGGCACAAGACATTTTTGAGAAGGCAACATGGTGTAATGGGAAGAGTTAAGGGTTTTCCCTTAACTCTTAATTTGAGCCTTAATTTATATACTTTAGCATGTAAATTCATAAAGGAAAAATTAACAACTTCAGAAAGACACAGACAATAATACTATGTTCTTTTCTCAGTTTTGAATAATTCTAACAGAAAGATAAACAAAAAGGAAAATATAAAATGGTACAAATTGCTGGAGAAACTTGAGACTTCTTCTAAATGCAACTGCCAAAGAATATACATTTTTTTCCTCAGCACCACATGGAACTTTTACAAAAATTGACCATGTATTAAGGCACAGAGATATTGCAATCAAATGTGAAAAGCTACACATAATAAATATATCCTCTATATACCATAACCATAGAGACCATAAAAAGAGTAATTAGCTCAGGGAACACGCACAAAAGACACAGACCCAAATCAAGAGTTAAACAAAGAATCCTAAATAACAAGTTGATCAAAGAACAAAATATAAAAACAATTACTAATAAAATTATAATGTTGAAATAATACTGAAAATTTCTGGGATGCTGCTAAAGCAGTCCTCATGACAAAAATCATATCTCTTCAAACATACACTAACAAAATAGAAAAAGAAAGGAATAATGAAATTAATTTAAAGTATAATATGATTAAATATTAAACTAAATAAGAATTTAATTTCTAAAAATTATAAAATTGACAAACAAACAAAACACAAAAGAAAACTTTAAAAATTAGAGGAGAAACAGGTAGACTGGAAACCAAAAAAGTGATGAATAAAATTAAAAGTTTGTTCTTTGAAAAGGCTAATAAAATTGATAAGCTTTTAGCCAAGCTGGTTAAAGAGAAGAGAGCAGAAAATTCAAATCAACAGAATAGCAGACAAACAAGGTAAAATCATAATAAAACCAGAAGAAGTGAAAAAGAATAATGAGAGCCTATTTTACACATGCATATGATAACAGAACTGAGAACACAAAAGAAATAGAGAAATTGTTGTTTAATGTTTTCAGTCATGGCAGACTGATTCCACTAAGAGTTTTTTGGTGAAGATAGTAGAGTGGTTTGCTATTCCCTCTCCAGATCATTTTACAGATGAGGAAATTGAGATAAACAAGGTTAAGTGCCCATAGTCACACAGCTAGTAAGAGTCTGAGGCCATATTTGAACTCAGATATTTTTCCAACACCAGACACAACACATTATGCAATACGGTGCCATCTACCTGACCTAGAGGAATATCTTCAAAAATATAAAATACCCAAACTAACCAAAGACCAAATAGATATCCTAAATAACTCCAAAATAACTCAGAGATGAAAGAGAACTAGCTGTGAAGAAATTACCAAATAAAAAGAACTAAGGAAAGTACGTTACAGTGAAAAAAAGCATTTGCCTTTGGGATCAGAGGTTCTGGGTCCAAATTATGCCTCTGTTTTCTTACTGCTTGTGTGACATTGGGAAAGTTGCTGAATTTTTCTAAGGCTTTAACTTCCTGAAGGTTGGACCTAGTGGTCTCCAAGCTTCCTAAGCTCTGTCTAAGTAACTTTATGATACCCAACCCATTCCAGTCCTAGGCCACTGGGGATCCCAGAAGGGAGTTGGGAATTCAAGGAGTCAAATGGTCTTATAACGCTTGTGATCCCTACAAGTTCTGCTACTAACACTTGGCTTCTGGGAGCCACTGTTTCTTTTCATCCCTGGGTCTGAAAACTGGTGAGAATTAGCAGGTGGAATTCTCAAGTTGGATTCCCAGTTAAAAGAGATAAACATGACCAGAGAAAAGGTGTTTTTGAAAGGAAGGTTTTACCCCAAATTGCTATGTGCTGCTATATAATTAAACAGCGTGTTTGTGTGTGTATTCTGCATGAAAGGGAGCTAAGACTCTGGATGCTAGAATGATGAAGGCTCCTTTAAGGTAAAGAGCCTCAACAGATGTCCACTTTTGGGTGCCATATTGGAGGATGAGAGAGAAAAAGTCCAGAAAAAGGCAGCCAGGAGGGTGAATACCACATGAAGACTCAGTGAAAGAACTGGGAATGTTTAGTCTGGAGAAGAGAAGACTTGGCATGGTGGAGAGCTGGGATAGTATCTGAAGGGATGTCATGTGGAAGGAGAACTACCTTTGTTTAACTTGGACCCAAAGGGAAAGAGCTAAGAACAGTGGGGTGGAAGTTTACAAAGGAAAAGCTTCATAACAATTAGTGGTGTCCAGAAATGGATTGGACTGTCTCCAGAGTTGTTCAAGCCAAGCCTGGGCAGACACAAATTAGGAGGGTTTTTTATTAGCTCACCTCTCAAGTCTCCAAATTATTATAATTGTTAGAGTAGAGAGTCTTTCAAGTATCATTTGGACTTTGTGGCTGAGAGATCTCTTCCAACTGAAATTCTCCATTAGGAATTTTAATGGTGCATTATTCTTCTTTGAGATCCTATAATAAGGAGAGGAAGCTTTCTAGCACATCATGGAGATTCTCTGTAGAAGATTTATATACGTCAAGATTTTTTGTTGTTCATTTGTTTCAGTCATGTGCTACTCTTTGTTTACCCCCCCATCTTGACAAAAGTAATGGAGTAATTTGCCATGTCCTTCTCTAGCTCATTTTTATAGAGGAGAAACTGAGGCAGGAAGGATTAAGTGACTTTCCCAGGATCACATAACTAGTAAGAGTCTAAGGTCAGATTTGACTTAGGGCCTTCCTAACACCATTTCACCATTTCACCACCTAGCTATCCCTAGACAAGAATAGAGAAGCCTCTATTAGAGGCTTCCATAGAAGTCTTAATCTACTGGCGGGGGAAGTACCTGCAATTTTGGAATCTCAGGCCTGTCAAGGTAAAACAAATTCTGAGAGATTGTGAAATTTCCACAGATCATTAAAGTTGTATTGGTTTTCAGTTCATTGAAAGATCCAAACCTCCATAGGAGATATTGAGGGAAGACACATTTTTCAGAAGTGTAGTAGTTAATTCTTTTGACCAGGGAATAGTTGAGAGAAAGGCAATCTCAGGCAGGAAGCCCTGAGTTCAAATTCTGACTTTGACAGAATGGCTGTGGCAAGTCACTTAACTCCTTGGTGCCCCAGTCTGCTTTCTCTAAATAAGGAGTAATTCCTAGGAGTCTAGAAATTTGGGTTCTGACCTCCATTGGTAGAGTTTCCTAATGTAGAATTCTTTCAATCAGTGAAATCATAGGTTCAGACTGAAAGAAAAGAAAGAGAGAGGGGGAGGAGACAAAAGGAAGGGCCAGAAGAAGAGAGGAGGGAAGGAGGGAAAAAAGGGAAAGAAGGAGAAAAGGAGGGAGGGAGGGAGGGAGAGAGGGAAGGAAGGAAGGAACGAAGGAAAGAAGGAAGGAAGAAAGAGAGGGAAAGAGGGAGGGAGAAAGGGAAGATAAAAGAAAGAGAGAAAAAGAAAGAGGAGCGGGGAGGACAGAGAGAAGGGGGAGAGAGAGAAGGAGGAGAGGAGAGGAAAAGAGAGGAGAGAATAGAAGAGGAGAGGAGAGGAGAGAGAGAGGGAGTAAGAGAGAGAGAGAGAGAGAGAGAGAGAGAGAGAGAGAGAGAGAGAGAGAGAAGAGAGAGAGAGAGAGAAAGAGAGAGAAAGAGAGAGAGAGAGAATTCTTTCATAACTTCTGCATGGGGAAAAGCAGGAAACTTTTGATTCAGAACATGAGATAGAGCAGTCTGCTCTCTTTATTGGGGTGACTCCTGCCCAAGTAGCCCCAGTATCATAGCACAGTTGTTCAGCTCTTTATGATGAATAACAAACAAAACACCAAAGATCAATATCTTTAAAATGATGGCTACCAAAAAAATGAGTCCCACTGCCATTTTTGCTTGAGGACCCCCTTATTTTCTAGTTTTATGGTTCACCACAGTGATGGAGGAGGAAAGCTTTAGAATCTGGGTTGAACTTGGAGTACTCAGCTATGTGCGTCTCTTCTCCAAGAAGTGATGATAAATTAAAAAAAAAAAAAGAAAGTATCAACTAGGAAGCTGAGAGCAAGGAGAAAGTTAAGTATATGCTGTGTGGGAAAAGAACGTGAGGAGGAGAAGACAGAGAGGAGACATATTGCAGAAGCAGACAGCTGATGTGATGGATTGTGGAAAGCAGTCTGGAGGAGAGGGGAAGTATATCAAAACATGGAAGTCATTGGTTTGGTACAATTATGAATCAAGCTGTGGATCTCGGCCACAAACGTCAATGCTTATCCCGGTGAAAGCAGCGGGATCCAAGGCAGGAACACGACGTCTGTAGCCATGGGGTATCTTTGCTCAGAATTAATGGCAGGAAAATCCTGAGCAAAATCCTGTCCTAATAGCAGGCTGACTTGTTCCTGTGAGTCACTAGGCTTTCTCAAGATGGTGTTTTCACCAACAAACTGACTTTGTAGCTAAAATAATGCAAATACTGTTTTGAATTGACTTATGGATCAATACCAATGAGTTCCAAATAACTTGTTTTTTTCTTTTAGTATACTGATTCCCACATGAGGTAGTATATTAATTGTTTTCTGCATTTTAGTAATATTTTAATTTTAAATATTGATTTTTTTCCTTTTCTGATTTCCCCTTACCTCCCATTTGCTGACCCCACCCCCAAAATTATCTTTTCATTACTTTATATATGTTTTATATCTTTTTATACATATAAACATCATTTCCCCTGATAGAATATAAGCTACGTAAGGACAGAAACTGTTTCATTTTTGTCTTGTGCCATCATTACTTGGCATTGCACCTGGCATCTGGCAATAAATGCTTATTGATCAGTTACTTCAGAACTAGATTGGGGAAGGGCTTTGAATAGAGATTTAAATCATTGAGTCTACAAGGGATGCTAGACATTGAGTCCAACTCTTTAATTTTATAGATGACTAAATTGAGGTTCAGAGAGAGCTTTGACTAGACCCACAGCTAATTAAAGGCAATGAGAACTAGGACCCAGTTGTCTTGATTCTTAGTCTCATCTTCTAATCATCACATTTTATTACTTATTTATCATAAGAATTTTTTTCAAGACAGAGAAATCAAGACTTAGATTATCTCCAAAGTATAGAACGAGTCTGATAGAATCAGAACTAAAATTCTTGCCATTTAAAGTTTTATTTTAATTTAACCTCATCATTTTATGATAAGAAAACTGGTCTCCAAAGGAGTTTAATGAATGACCCAGTGGTACATACAAAATAAGTACACCCAGAATTCTAACCCAATGCTCTGTGATTCCAAATTCAGAATGCTTTTCAATATATACTACTGCTTTTCCCAATCATAGAGAGATTTTAAAAATTTACTGTGATTTAAACAAGAATTTTTGTTTTTATCATTTCATTTTTACAAATTTCCCTCCTGCTTTTAAGCACTAGTGATGTATTTCAACAGGTCATGTTATTCTTCCCGAGATGAATGGCATCTAAGCCTACTGGGGTATGCAGTTACCCTCCATCTCCTGCTCTTGCTGAAAGGGGAGTTCATAAAGATGATGGAATAATTATTTGAGAATGTATGGTCTGACTCTGCCCCTTGCACAGTTATTACTGAAGCCAGTGAGGAGGAACTTTATTACTATATTGGAGATGAACAGACAAATCTAGAAATATGTTTCAATGCTCTGAGACAAAACATGATGACCTCTTCACACCTTTCTTTCTTTGATTATATTATTATATGGCTGATAAGATATGGTTATAGAGCATCGAGGGAACTATTCTGGTACAATATAAAGAAAGCAAGTGATGGTATGTACATGTACCTGAGAATTTGATGGAAACCAGTTTGTGTTCTAATGGCAATTATGTACTAGATAATTATCCCATTATCTAGTGGGATAATATACGTAAATAGTGTGCAAACATTAAGGAGCTGTGCCAGTGCCAGTTATCATCATCATCATCATTGTCACCATCACCTCAACAAGTCTGGAATAAGAGATATTTGAAACCCACCTAATAAAAGTGTTATTTGAAAAGGAGAAGCAGCTCAATTCTGCTAAATGAAGTTGTAGAGTAAAAGGCACTCTCTCCAGATATTTGGGCTTTAAATTGTAACTTGTGGATGAAACTTTTATCAGAATCATCTCGGGATAGTGGTCATTAGGAAAGGGTATGACCTGGAGTTTGTCATTAAATATAAAATAAAAATATTATACTTTAATATATTTAACCTGTATTGGTCATCCTGCCATCTAGGGGAGGGGGTGGGAGGAAGGAGGGGAAAAATTGGAACAAAAGGTTTGGCAATTGTCAATGCTGTAAAATTACCCATGCATATAACTTGTAAATAAAAAGCTATAATAATGAAAAATAAAAAAAGAAAGAAAAAACAAAAAATATATATCACATCAAAAAAAAGTTTTTCAATTTGTGACCACTTTTCGCCCAGAATTTTTTACATGATCCCGGGTATTTAGGTATATTAAAAAGGTATATGAATCAAACATTTGTCGATAATAAATCATAATTTCATGACCATCACATTCAGTTATGTGACCCTATATGGGACCACGACCCACAGTTTAAGAAGCTTTGATCTAGAAGCTAATGGTGAGTTTGGAATGGAGGGATGGGGAGTCTGTAGATTGAGAATATGATATGCTATAAGGAAGTCATTTGAAAGAACTAACAATATATAGTTGGAAGAAGAGAAGATTAGGGAAGACATGAGACCTGGGAAATACCTTAGCTTAAAAAGGCCAAGATCTGCTGCATCCTGGGCATCTTCAGTCATCCTGATCTATGTCTTGCCACTGGACTAATATGATTCTGGAGGAGAAAATGAGGCCGATGACTTTGCCCAGCCCTCCCTCATTTAAATCCAAGAATCACCTTCCTGATGTCATTGGTTCTCTTCAAGAACAAAGGACAAACAGTAGCAATCTTTAAACATTGAAAAAGCTGCAACTTGCAAGAAATATTAGGCTTAGTGTGCTTGGCACCAGAGAGTAGAATTAGGAGAAAAGTGTGATTGCTTTGTTACCAGGAAGGCTTCTTTTGGGATGGGACAGGTGGGAATTATTGGGAAGTATCAATGATAAGGTAGGAGCAGCAAAAAAAATTTTAAATTTTTTAAAATAAATATTTTATCAAAAAAATTTAAAGCAATAAAAAGCAATGATTGGAAGTTGAAGAGAGTTGGATTTTGGCTCTGTGTGAGGAAAATCTTCCTAACAATCAAAGAGATCCAAAAGTGGAATGAGCTAGTTGCTTTGGAGATCATAAATTTCCCCTCTATGAAGGCCTTTAATCAGAATCTGGATGATCATTATTTGTCGAGGCATTGTAGAGGGAATTTCTAGAGGAATATTGGTGGGATTAGACAGCCAGAGAGGTTCCTTCCCACTGAAAGAATCTGTGGTTCTGATTCTCAGGTGGAAATAAGATTTTCTGTTCCATGCTAGTAGGCATTTGTCTTGGATATAGCTGTCTGAATCATGTGGCAGCTGCAGTTGAGGTTTTCTGCGGGGTGGAGTCCAGGCCTTTCGGCCCAGTCTGTGATTTGCTTACCTTGGCTTCCCATTTTTAATTGAAAAGAAATCTTTCTGCCCAAGTTACCTTCCAGATCCCACCCTGGGTAGGACAACTGGGTCATATCCTTCATTATGAAAAGTAACTGCTCTGGCCCAAAGGGATTTTTTGATGTTTTTTGCTTTTCTCACCAGCTACGACCATCCCACTGTCTTAGTCTGTTGTACCCCTTTTATCATCCTGTTAGTTTGGACTGGGTCCATTATCTTCTATATGTCTATCATTGAGAGTTAAGAAACCCAATTTCCAAGGAAGCGAGTAGATGGGGATTAATGTGACAATTGTGTTCTATAAGGCTACCAGAGCCTGATCTCAGTTTCTCTCTCTCTCTCTGTCTCTCTCTCTGTCTCTCTCTTTCTCTCTCTCTCTCTCTCTCTCTCTCTCTCTCTCTCTCTCTCTGTGGCTCTCTCTGTCTCTCTCTCTCTCTGTCTGTCTCTCTCTTTCTCTCTCTCTCTCTCTCTCTCTCTCTCTCTCTCTCTCTCTCTCTCTCTCTCTCTCTCTGTGTCTCTCTCTCTCTGGCTCTATGTCTTCCCTTGTATCTAGTTGTTTGAAAGTTATATTACTATATAACACTATTTCTATCATCTGTGTCTCCATCATTGTGACATCACTGTGTAACACTGTCTCCATCACTTATATCACTATGTAAATCTATCTCCATCACCTGTCTCCATCACTCCATCACTGTAACATCCCTGTGACCATTATATCCAAAATTTGTGCTACCTTAGAGACACTGATTCTTTATGGGGTTCAGTTTCTTTCTCTAGAGAAAGAGAAAGTTGGACTAAATGATACCTAAAATCCCATCCAGTAATAATATTCTGTGCTTCTTAGATCACAAATTGCATCATAATCACAGGCTTCAAGCTTCTCCTATTTCCAACTTTAAAAAAGTTTTTTTTGATAACTCTTGTTTTTTATAGCTTTTTATTGACAAAACATAACACTGACCCTTGCGAAAACTTCTGTTCCAACTTTTACCCTCCTTCCTTCCACCCCTCCCCTAGATGGCAGGTAGTCCCATACATGTTAAATATGTTAAAGTATGGATAACTCTTGTTTTTACACCACCAAAATTTATCCTCATATCCTTCTCCTTCCCCTTTTCCAGAGAGTCATCCCATATAAGAAAGAATATTTTTAAAGAAAAAGATGAGAAAAAAATCAGCAAAACATTGAAAAAAGTCTGAAAAGACAATGTTCCACAGCCATGGAACTTTAACCTCTGCAAAGGAGTTAGTGTATATGTCTTTTTGTAACTCTTCTTTGGGACTGTTTTTGTTCTTTGTAATTCTTCAGGGTTAACTTCCAATTATTTTGTGGTGGTTGTTCTTTATAGTCACATCTCTGTAGTCACTGTGTATTTTCTTTCTTGGTTTTGTTTTTTTTCACTCTGCATCGGTTCATATAACTCTTTGGTGCTTCTCTATATTCGTTATATTTGTCTTAAAGGACAGTACTAAGTTATATTACGTTCACATACAACAAGTTATTTAGTCATTTTCTACTTAATAGGCATTTATTCTGTTTCCATTTCTTTGCTATCACAAAAAAGTACTAAGTGGCAGTATATATGAGTGTGTTTAACTGTCTAATTTATTTATCTAAGAGGAGGAGGAGGAGGAGAAGAGAGAGAGAGAGAGAGAGAGAGAGAGAGAGAGAGAGAGAGAGAGAGTAAAGCATGCCATCAAAAACATGTATATTTGAAAGAGAAGGCAGGTTGGTCAGAGAGAAAAGAGCAAGTGATAAAAAATGGAGAGCTCATTGTCTTTATGATGTCAGAACAATGTGAGAAGGATTCTGGCCCAATGGATGGCTCCCTTAGGGTGAATTGATGTGAAGATGTGAATCACAGCAGTACAGCATGAACAAACATGGATAAATGACAATCTGTGTCACTGAAGGGAAAACTCAGCACAGATCCATTAAAGCAGAGCTTTTTTTCCACTCGTTTTTACCTAAGAAATTTTTATGTGACCTCGTGTATAGAAATATGTAAAATATGTATACAAATCAAACATTTACTGATAATAAATCATAATGTTATGATCCCCACATTCAATTATTAGACCCCATATGGAGTCACAAACCACAGTTTAAAAAGCAGGACATTAGAGTACTAATGATATTTATTAACAGTGAAATATAAAAAGCTGACCTTGCAGCCAGGAAGATTTGGATTCAAGTTCTACCTTAAGTATATATGGACTGTGTGATCCTGGGGAAATATCTTACCCCTTAATGCCCCCCCAAATAACTCTCTCTAAGACTCTAAATTCCAGGGCAGGTGCCCTTTCTCATAAGTGTTGAAATCTCTTTGGAGATTAATTAACACTTAATTAACTAACACTTAATGGGAGCTTTCCACTAAACTGCATAATTAGTGGCTGGAGTCAGGAGCACCTGACCTTAAATTCTTACTGCCTTGGTTACTTACTAACTGTGTGACCCTGCAAAAATCACTTGACCACTGTGGGCCTTTATTTCCTCATTTGGAAAAATGAGAGAATTGAACTTGATCTCCAGGGTCTTTCCAATTCTATATCTAAGATGTTGGCCTTGTAAGTCTATAATTACATGTCTGTCATTCTCCTAACCCCAACAAAATATCTATTTATAGGATTTTTTGAAGCTTTTAGAAACCCTTTATATGCATCATCTCACTTGAGTACTCCAGCAACTCTGGGAGATGGTTAGTATTAGGGTTATTTACTAGAATCATCAACCACTGCATCATTAAGAGTTTTGTTTTTGTTGTTGTTTTTTTCTCTAGATAATTGGAGTTAAGTGACTTAGTCAAGGTCATACAGCAAGTAAGTGTTAAGTGTCTGAGTTCCGATTTGAATTCAGGTCCTCCTGACTCCAAGGCCAGGACTCTAATCCTGTCCTTGGATCATTGAGAGTTGATGGTAAAGGCTGAAAACATTTTGGCTTCCTCGACAGCCATAGGGAGAGATACTTCATTCTTTCCTTATTTGAGTCCAGAAGCAAAGGGATAGGAAGCCCAGGGGACTAAATTCAAGAAGTTCCTAACTGGGAATGCTGCTTTCTAAACTCAGCATATTTAGTTAAAATAGGAAGCTTTCATCCAAGAGGCAGAAAACACCCAGGCCAAATGACTGGAACTTACTTGTTGCATGTGTGTGGGAAACCCAGAAATCTATAGTAAATGGTCCGAGAAAGTCAGATGGGTTTTGGTGGTTTTCCTGGGCCAGATTCCCCGCCTATGCCATGATGGAAATATCCTCCGATGGAGAAGATCCCCAGAGTCTTGTGGGATGGAATATTTTCCTTTCTCTCTGCTATCGAGCTTGGGTTTTACTTAGGAGAGAATGGTGCTATATTTGGTTAATCATCTTTTTCTCTCAGTTCATAAAAATATTTGTCACACCCTAGGGAGAATAGAATGCCCACCCCAACCTTGTGTAGTAATAAAATTGGAGAGGATGAATGAGTATATTCTGCAGCAGAGGATATGATTGGGGAGTGGTACCAGATGTGGAACATATAGAGTCATCACTATGCTTTCATGACATCCTTTATTCCAGGGATTTTTAATTTTTGTATGTCACACATTCTGTTGGCAGAGTGGTGGACCCTATAGACCCCTTCTCAAAATATTTTCAAATGACTCAAATAAAATTCATATAATTACAAAGAAAGCCAATTTTATTGAAAGAAGTATCAAAATTTATTTTTTGAACTTTATGGAGTCCAAGTAGTATTCTGCTTGTTGAAAAGTCCAATGTTCTCCATCACTGACTGAATCCAAATGAGATCTTAACAAGATTAGATAATAGAGAAAGAGAGACCCACGTTCTGAGAGGAGATTAATGGCTGAGGGCATGAAGAGAGATGCTGAGCCTTTAAAGAATTAAGTAGGATAGATTTCAGGTTGACTAGAAATCATCACCAGATAACAGTGGCCTCCATGAAGGGAAACAAAGACTGTAATCCATCTTCTCTGGCCACAGGGTGAAAAGCAAAGACAGAGTAAAGCTGCCAATGAAGTTTCCCTTTTGTGTGTTCAATCCTCTTTTTTGCTCTAGTAAAAATGGAAGTCTATGTAAAACTATGAAAACCAACAGTTCAGCTGCCTTTATTGAAGCCATGTTGTTGAATCAAGAATGGCAGCCTCATGGACTTGTGGGTCACAAATCTTTAGCCAAATACTAAGTGAGAAATGGGGTAGATGTCTGAATCAAAGAAAACAGATTCCTTGTAGAGATTATTTTCTATCTTCATGATGCTATCGGTAAAAGAGATGGCTTTGGCAACTATTTTAGGAAAAATTTGCTGCAAGACCAAAAACACACTGGGACTTTTAATAATTTTTTCTTTCCCAAGGGCTTAAAACCAGGCTGTTTTTTTTGTGTGTGTGTGATTTATGAACAATATTCCTTTTCTTTCTCTCCTCAGATAAACCGTGTGGGGATCCCCCTTCCTTCCCTCACACCATCCTACATGGCCACACTGGATTTGAGATGGGGGATGAGCTGCTGTATGTCTGCGCTCAGGGCTACGTCATGGGTCACAAGGAAACTGCCTTCACCTTGCTCTGTGACAGCTGTGGGGAATGGTATGGACTGGTACAGGCCTGTGTGAAAGGTAAGCCCGCCATATTGGGGATTCCACAGGATGTTCCACACATAATGGATGGGCAGGAAGAGCTAGAAAGAAGTTTGTTTTTTAAAAATCTGGAGATTTTAGTAGTTTGTAAGCTCAATTTGGGTCCGCTGTATGATATAGCAGCAAAACTAACACTAGCACAGTCCTGGACTCAAGGAAGATGAGGGATAGAGAGCCCCATTTTAGAAAGGAGATTGATAAGTTGGAACACCTTCAGATGATGAAGAAACAAGAAGACCAGAGACCAAGACATAGATCTGAGGATGGATATGAAGAATTAGGGATGATTGAACTAGGAGAGAGAAGGAAGACATGATCACTGTCTCCTAGGGACTAGATTTATCAAAGAGGGATTTGTAATTATTCTGCTTGATTGGAGGTCAAAACCAAGAGCCAGCAGTCAAAATTGCTTTGAACAATATTTTGACTCCATATAAGAAAGAACTTCCCAAAATGCCATGGGCTGCTTTGGGAGGTAGTGACTTCCCCATTCTTGGAAGTGTTAAATAGTAGATAAAGTAGATAACTACTTGTTGATAATACTTTAGAACAAAACTCCTTAAACCATAGATTATAACCCCACATGGGGTGGCGTAACTGAATGTGAGGGGTCATGAAATTATGATTTACTATCAGCAAATGTTTGATTTGTACACCTATTTTATGTACTTATATACCCAGGGTCATGTAAAAATTTAGGTGAAAAAGGATTGTGAGTGGAATAAGTTTAAGCTATAGAGGATATTCCTGTACAGCTATGGGTTGGATAAGAAGGTCTCTTGAGTCCCTTTCAATCTTGGGCTTCTGTTTTCAAAGACAGCCCCATCCATCCCCAAGTAAATAATAAAGGGCAGCATGAGAGGAAACTAGAGCTTGGATACAGCTGCCCAACACCATCCTAGAAAATAGCTCAGATCTTTCAAGAACTCAACTTTCTTGGTTTCTTTCAGTCAAAAATTAGGATCCATTGAGGCAGAGTTTTTGTTTGGACGAGCCTTCGTTTGGCTGACTGTGGGCTGAAGTATGTTAGGAACCATCTCAGGGGTGTTTGCTGGCCCTGGAAACTCTGCTTCGTGGCCTCGGTGTGTGACCATTAGACAGGTCTGTGGCCAGCTTTGTGCAGACGCTTCTGTCCTGTTGCTGGATCACAGAATGCGGCAGCCATGTTGAACTACTCATGAAGTCTATTTCTAAGTTACCAACCATTTCAGTCTCTTCTTTCTCTTTACAAGAGCCAGCCCCTCTGTCAACAAACATGTATTAAGTGCCCATATGTGCCAGGCAAGGAGGTTCTCAGTTCTTGTTTCAGAACATGAAGAGTCCCCTTAGTGGAAGCTTCCTCAGACCAAGTTCAGTCAATGAGAGAATTAGTTGCTTCAGTCATATTACTGCCCTTTGCCACTAGAAGCAGCTCAGGCTTATAAGGATATGGTTAGAAACCCAATGTCACAATATTTCACCTCCTACAATCCCTTTACTACTATCCCACTTCCTCCACTGGGTTTTTATCCTTTCCTTCCTGCAACTCACCCATCTTTCCTGGCTTCAAGCTTTGCCCCCACCATTCCCCCTTCCATTCTCCTCTCCTATTTTGCCTTCTACTTCCTCCTGAAGGAAGAAATTCAGATTATTCAACTCAAGAAAGAAAGAACTAGAGGTGGGAGAGAAGGGAGTGTCTAATTGTTTGAAAGATAATTATATAAAAGATAGTAAATAATTTGTTTTCTCTCCTCACTACAACACATCTTCCCCACTACTTCCTAAGCACAAGTCTGATCAAGGGACTCCTCTCCCCAACTACCTCCAATGACTTCCTATTACCTTGAAAACAAAATAAGATAAAATAAAGCCTTTCATAAGCTGATCAGATCCTACCCTTCTAGCTTATTATAAATTATTCCCCTTCACATATACTATAGCACTTTATGCTATAGGACAATAGGATAATCATAATGTTACATTATAATTAATAATATACTGATTATTTTAATAATTAATACTAATAACTAATATTTAGCTCTTTAGGTTTGCAAAACACTTTACAAATATTTCCTCATTTTATCTTCACAACTGTCCTGCTATTATTATTCCCATTTTATAGATGAGGATACTGAGGCTAAGAGATTACATGAGTTGTTCATGTTGCACAGGTAGTGATACTATGTCTCTCTTCTTTGTGTCTTTCCATTGGCTCTCCCCCACACCTTCCTTCACCTCTTGAAATCCCTGACTTCCTTTCAGGGAAAGCATCAGCTTCTTCATAAAGCCTTCCCCTATCCCTCTAGCTGCTGCCATCTTTTCCCCAAAATTATCTTGTATATATCTATTTTGTATATTTGTCTCAATGACAGCTGTCTCAATATGATTCACATGGAGAGCAGAATAAGATATCTCTACCATCTCCTTTCCCCAGTCTTCTCCAGGAAGATTTTAATTCCTGTTAGGAGGGGAAGCAGGAAGTGGAGGGTCGAGGCTGACCATTCTGCACTCCATAGAAAAGGGTAGCAGGCTAGAATTATGTTTATCTCTTCTGTTAAACATTCTTCATATAGGGGAGTCCTTTTTTCTTAATAATATTTTATTTTTCCAAATACATGTAAAGATACTTTTCAACGTGCATTTTTGAAAGATTTTGTGTCCCAAACTCTTTCTCCCTCTCTTCCTTACCTTTTTCCTCCCCAAGACAGCAAACCATCTGATATAGATTCGATTTGTATAATTCAGTTTAAATATATTTTCATATTTGTCATGGTGTGCAAAAAAAATCATGCCAAATGGGAAAAACTATGAGAAATGAAAAGCAAACAAACAACAACAAAAGGTGAAAATACTATTCTTTTATCTACAGTCTCCTCAATTCTCTCTCTGCATGTGGACAGCATTTTTGTAAATCAAGTCTCTTGGAATTGTCTTGGATCACTGCTGAGAAGAGCTAAGTCTATCATAATTATAGGGGGTGTACTTCTCAATTCAAGCTAAACTCTTGATCAATATGATGTACTGGAAAAAAGGAAGATCCCAACCTCTATAGCCAAAGCTTGACTTCCTCCCACCAATACCAGTTCCACAACGGAAACACACTTTGCAAATTGATGATTGCAAAAAACAAAACAAAACAAAACAAAACCCATTTATCCAAATCAATAGCAAAACAGAAGTCAGAAAGAATATACATGTAAAAAGATATACCAGGCAATACAGAGTAAAGATACTCTCCCATTGGGAGCTTGGGAGCAAGGTATCTCAGCTCAACCAAGAGAGAGAAACAGAGACAGACACAGAGACGTAGAGACAAACAGATAGAGACAGAGAAAGATAGAAACAGACATAGAGACAGACAGACACAGATATAGAGTCACAGAGAGAAAAAAGAGAGACAGATGAAGAGAAAGACACAGAGACAGATACTGAGACAAAGACAAAAAGATGAAGAGACAGACAGAGAGATGAAGAGTCACAGAAAATTTCTTTAAGCTTCCAGCGTACCAAGCTAAGGAGAGGGACATGTTAGCTCCTTCTAGCTCCTCTCATGAGTCTTCCCAGAGTCTTTCTCCCTTCATGACCCTGAAGAGAGGGTAGAATCTCACATGTCCTCTCACAAACACTGGAAGCCAAAAGTCCCCCAAAAGACTGAATAAAATCAGTCTCTCGTCTCTACTGCTCTGAACAACTTTCCTTTAAATCCAATTACTGGCATGGGGCATAAATCACCAGCAATGAGCAGAGGATTTCATAACAATGGCTTTTGGGGCTCAGGTAACACACACACACACACACACACACACACACACACACACACACACACACACAGAGTTTCTCCTTCCTAGACCATATTTTTTCCAGGTCTGGGATGCATTTCCTTTCTGTATTTTTATCTCCAGGGCCCAGCACAGAGTAAAAAACCTTATTGATTGATTCTTTCTCGGTTTTCTTATCACCAGCTTACTGTTTACTTGTATGGCCGGTTAGCTGGACAAATTAAGAATGGTGCTCCCGCGCTACCCAAGGGGTGGGGAATGACCAATGCTGAAGTATGAGGTGAAGTTCTGGGGCTACTCCCATTCATAGAGGCTGCCATTGATACCTCTTCATGTTTAGTTCCTCATTAGAAGAAGCTGTATCTAAGCACCTACAGGCAATAGCTGGTACTGTTTGGGGGTACTAAGACATTTACTTAGAAGGCTGTACTCAAGTCTACCAGGGATGTGGATGGGATAGACAGAATCATAGAAAAGAATTTCAAGAGAGAGCGCCTACTAATACCAATTCCTCTGATCAATCCAAATTTTACCTCCTATAATTCTATTAAATCAGTAATAGCCAAAGTCTGATCAATAGGGAAAGGTCCCTTGATGACAGAGCTGCTTTCCCAAAGCCAAGCTGAGACCCCCATTCTGCCTCGGTGGCTCAGACATTGCTTAAGAAAGTACAACAGCTGTAGGCTGAGGTTCATAGAACAAGAGACCTTAAAGTCTCTTAGAAGTAGAACATGATCTTCAAGGAGAAGGTATTTGTAGGAAGAAGGACGCAGGAGAAAGGATACTCTTAGAAATGGAGGGGCTCTTGTTCCCTTCATTTTCCAGTCTTGGACATATCCTTTCTCCTCCTCCTCTGTCACCCCAGTTGTTCTCACTAACCTGCACTGGAAGATTAGACTCAACCCCTGGGCCTGGAGAGTTAATCTCATGTGTCTGACGTGGTCACCAAAGGTTGGACCTGACTTACCTTGGAGACCTTTAATGGGCTTCTTGTCTTTACTGAATGAGGGGGAATTCTGGACTCTAGCAGAGCTGCTTGCTGTACTGGTCAGCCAAGGGTTTTGTCCATCAGAGTAGAGAGGTCAGGGTGGGTTTATAAGTCTGGATCTACATAGGTTTTCTGATGGGGCTGCAGAACTCCCACGGCCACCTTCTCACAGCCTGGGCTACAGAATTCAAAACTTTGTATTTGCATTTGATCTTGAATTGGGAGAGAGAGGCTTCTGAAACCCTTTACTGACATTCTACTGAGTAGGTCCCAAAGTGAGATTCAGGGACCCCCAAGGGAGTCCCCAAGGGAGAGTATGCTTTCAAGGGCTTCTCAGAGTCAAAACTATCTTTGTTATAATATTTTATATGCATATATTATGTATGCATAACCCACAAAATAAAAAGCCCTTTGGGGAAGCCAAGTATAAAGAAGTCTTGAGATAAAAAATCTGGGAACCACTGGAGTCAGTTAAGGCAGCCTGGTGGTCTAGTGCACAAAGCATTGGACCCGAGTTCTAATCTGACTTCAAATACCAGCCAGATGCATGACCCTGGGCAGATCACTTACCCCCGTCCTGTTTGCCTCAGTTTCCTCATCCGTAAAATGAACTATATAAGGGAATAGCAAACCACTGTAGCATCTTTGTCAAGAAAACCCCAAATGGGGTGACAAACGCGACTGAACATCCATCCATATAGAGTCAGTTAATCTGTACATTATTCATTTCACAATATTCAATTTACTTTGATTCAGTGAATATTTGTTAAACCTTTATTATCTGTAAGGCCCCAAGATAAGTACTGGAGGACATAAAAATGAATAAGGCACGGAAGCACAGTTTCAGAGAACCAGTGAGAAAGCATTCTATCTACCTCCTGAAAGAGAGGTGATAGACTAAATATACAGAACGATTTACCCATTTGTAGACATGGCAAGTGTGGGAATTTGTTTTGCTCGTCTATGAATATTTGTTACAAGGGTTTTCTTTTTCATTTCCCATCCCTTCCCTCACCCCCTATTCCCAAGGGAAGGTCTGAGAATGTGGGAGGATAAGAAAATAAATGCTTATTCATTGAAAAAATAATAATAAAATGTAATTTAAAATATAAGTAAACAGATGACGATTTAAAAAAAATAAGATATGTTCCCTGACCTCAAGTAGCTCATAACTAATGGGATGATGAAACATGTACACAAGTAATTTCACATCAATACATCAAGGATCTATGATCTTGTCTGTGTATATTTTCCTGCACTGCCTAAGATCTTGGAACCTCCATGTTTTATGGAGCTTTTGGGGCCAAAGAGCTTCAGCGTATTACAGCCAATCTGGTGATGAGTGTGTCTCTCTTAACAGGGCAAGGCTGGTTCTCAGAAGAGAGACAGTCCATAACTGGACACAGAGTCTTTCCAACCTTGAGGGGACCTGCCAGAACTGATACCCAGCTGGCATTGCTTTGCAGTATTCAGGGTCACCTGCCATCCCTCTGACCAGGCTTGGGAGAACTTTGGTGAAAACCACAAATAGCTATGATCCAAAAAGGAAAGAAGGAAGGTATCAGAGGGCTTGGGTTCCAATCCTGCTCTGCTATATCCAGTCAGCCAACAAACATTTAGTAAGCACCTACTATGTGCCAGGCACTGTGCTAAGTACTACAGATACACAGAAAGGCTAAAGAGAGTCCCTTCATTCAAGAAGCTCTCAATCTAATGAGAGAATCAACTGGCAAAGAAATAAGATGTACACAGGATAAATTGCAGACGGACAAGGGAGGGAAGATAGAACTTTAGGTGGGATCTGGAAAGGCTTCTTGCAAAATATGGGAAATTAACTGAGTGTGGTAGAACCTAAGGAAAGCCAGGAGGAGGAAATGAGGAGGAGTGGAGGCCAGAAACAGTCGGTTAAAAATATTCACAGTCAAGAGATAGAATGGCTATTATGAGGAGCAGCAAGGAGGCAGGTGCCAATGGTTGGCAGAGGGGCAAGTGTAAGGTGCAAGACCCAAGTGAGTTGGAAGTAGCCAGGTTATGGAGGGTTTTAAAAGCCACATATTCTTGCTGTATGACCTTAATCAAGTTTATCACACCTGGTGGCCCTTAGTTGACTTATCTATAAAATGGGGAAAAGAGGAGGGACTAGATTATCTTTTAAGTCTCTTCCTCTTCTAAATCCTGTGATTCAGTGACCTTTTATGCTAGGAGAAGCTCACTTTGCCTAAAATGAAGACCTTTATTGTGGGCAAGGACTCGTAGAACTGAGGAGTTACCTCTTCCCAGCCTCCTCCCTCAGCCTCCTGACTTTCCACCACACCAGCTGAGACCATTAGAAGAAAATTATAGTGTAGACCTGAGGTGATTTGGGTTAATTTTGCCCCCAGGTGGGATTGATCTGGGCCTGAGATGTGTGCTTTGGGGCAAGCGGTATATAAAAATGGTTTTCAGTGCCGCAGGGAGCTCCCCCCACCCCCTGGGAACCCCTTGGCTAGCAGCTTTTAAAGTCCTTGCCAGTGCCTTTTATCCTCTGGACTGCTCTTAACTACCCAGGGAACAGTTGTGTTTTTTTTTTTAATTTCTTACCAGAGTCCTTCAGATAGGTTTTTATTACATGGATTATTCTTTGAATGTGTCTATTCTGAGGGATCCATTTCACCCGGTACTGAATAATGCCAGGACAACCTTGAAAGTCCCTTCAGGTTCTAAACCCATAACCCTATGCTCTGGTGATCTAAAGAATCTTTTATTTGTACCATTTGTTAAACCTTTGTTCCTGGCTAATATCTAAAGCCATTTTTGGAATATTCCTCAGTCTATTCAGGGAATTAATATCTAGGTAGCAATAGAATAAAGTTACCCAGTGTGTATGGAGATATTATTATTTAAATCATAGAAAGGTATATAAGAAAGTCATTTGTGAATTAGCCCGTCTTTTGTCTTCAGTGATTCTCATTGTTACACTATTTTCCCACTGTCACATGGCCATAGATAATAAAAACTAGCCGTGGTCTTCCAAGTTCAAATTCTGAGGCTACTTTTATCTTGGGCAAGTGACTGAACTAAATGATCTTTCAGCCTTTCTTTAGACTCTCAGTTCTCTGATCTTTTGACTAAAGGTCAGTGATCCTTTTGACAAAAGCTGATTTAATTTTCCATTCAAGATAAGGAGTCAGGAGGACATAGGGTACAAATAAGGGCTGGGTAGAATCATGGTCCTCTGGGTCTGTGGAAGGCAGAAGTGAAGGTAAGGCTTAACTTCCCTTCTCCACCTCCTAATGGAGTAGAACTGGAAAATGGCGAATGTATTGTGGGATGTGCTCCCTAGTCTGGTGTTTGGTTGTTTCAATGATATCCTAATGTAATGTAAAGTTTCTTTTCTCCAGTTCTGCTTGTTGGAACATAGAATTTAGGATTAGACAAGACCATAGAGGTCATGCAGTGCCATCCTTTTATATTACAGATGAGGGATGTGAAGTTGTAGGTTGTATAGCTGTGATTTGAACTCAAATCTTGAAGGTGCTTTGGGTTTGGAGTCCATCAGAATACCCGGATTTAAAAGAGTATGATAAAGTGCATAGAGAGCTAGACTTGGAATCATGAGGACCTGAGTTCAAATGCTGCCTCAGATATTTAATAACTGTGTGAACTTGGACAAGCCACTTTCCCAGTGCCATCATTTTCCTCATGTAAAATGAGAAAGTTGTAATTAATGTCCTCTAAAATCCTTAAGCTCTAAAATCAATAATCCTATGGCCTATGACTAGCTGTATGACCTCAAGCTAGTCACTTTCCATCTCTGGCCATCACTTTATTTGTAAAATGAGGGGATTGGATCAATTCCCTCCTGGCGCCTTGTGGTCTAAATCCTTCAATTCTGTAGCTGGACACTATCCTGGGCACAAAAAGCACTCAATGTATTACTGGCAGGAGTAATTGAAGAAGCCTTTCATTCTGTCCTCTGATGCAGAAACTTAAGAATCTCCTTCCTCCAGACCCTCGAACCAGACAATTACCCCTGTCACCTACTTTGCTCTGATCAAAACGAAGAGGTTCAGTACAATGGCAGAAACATGCACTTACTTTGGAATGACATTTTCTAGTCAAGTTCTTTCATCCCTGTCTCCCTCTGGCTCTTGCCTCATCTCTTTCTTTCCCCCTTACTCTATTAAATCAGTAACAGCCAAATCTAGGAACAATATTTCAAAATCTCTGCCAGCATCCCCTAACGTACTGAATAGCATCAATCTTTGTTTCTGTCATGTCTTTATGCTCCATAAAAATATAATAGCCAACATTTATATAGCACTTAGTACTTGCCAAGCACTATATAATTATTATCCCATTTGATTTTCACAACAGCTCTAGGAAGGAGGTGCTATTATTATTCTCATTTTTCACATGAAGAAACTGAGGCAATAGAGATTGTCACATAGCTCAGGTCTTCCTGACTCCAAGCCATTGTGTCACCACAGGCAATCACGGCTGATGCGAGAAGTAGGAAGGAAGGGGATAGATTGACCTTAGTCACAAAAATGATTGCTTAAAGAGTAAGTAGCCTGTAGACAGCTCTGAGAAATTCTCCCTGACTTCCCATTTCACACTCCAAATAAGAAAAGCAAGCAATGTATATGGGAGGATCCTTCTTCCCCCATGATGCCACCTGGGAAGATATGGGACGGAAAAGGGATTGGCAGGAGAGAGAACTAAGGGTCAGGGACAATATGGTCAACTTTATTGATTGATGAGAGCAGATAAAAGGTCATCAGAGGAGGAACCAATACAGAAGTGGAGTGGAGGGGATAGAAGGTGGGGGGAGTCAGGGGATGGATGGGGGGAGCATAGGAAAAGCTGAGGGAGCTGGGGTTGTGAGCAGAGCAGAACAGAGATGATCCCAGGTATGGAACAGGTAAGGGAACTACAGGTAAGGATCAGATGTGAAGGAAGCCAGCTAGCCCGATGGTGCTGGGGCAGCAAGCATATGGTATAGCCCACGAAGATGTTTTTAGCCTCTGCTTTCACAAGAAGATTTGGTTGCTGCTTCTCTGGGCAAAGAATGGTCTCTAGATGGGCTCACCTGTTGTTGAACACACGCATATGTCTGTAGTTAAAAGGAGATGATGGAACTGGAGAGTGATTGCTGGGACGCTAGCCAGGCTGCCTACATGTGGCCCGTGTCCATCGCCCGCCTCGACTGGACGGGGCCCAGAACAGATGCGGCCCAGGCTCACCTGACGGTCTCACCGTTCCTGCCGCCTGTTATTAAGGACGCCGGGCAGGTTTCAGCTCAGGCAGCCCATTTATGGCCAGCTGTATAGGATCTCGGAATGATGAAATGCAAAGATGATTGAAATGTCAGAAATAGTGCCTTGGAGATCCAGGAATGACTGAAATCACATGCACTAAACCGTTCCGTATGCTCGTTCTTGACTTTTTGGTGTCTTGTGGCAACCATGGAGAAACAAAGAAATACATCATAATCAGATAATTTGCGGTAAGAGGCCCTACAGCACATTACACACATGAGGTAATAGCCCATAATTTCTAATCGAGAAAACTTTTTAAGGAAAAAAGGTCCTGAAGAGTTACTGTTTCCTGTCTTTCCCCATCATGAAAGGGGACTGTGTTCTAGCAGAGAACATAGGCATATTCAGCCTAAACATAGCAACCTTTGGCAGGGGACTGGGAAATGTATGTTTTTGTAGTTTATTATTATTTCTTCTGCAGTAGAAAGAACATACTCTTCCCGTACCCCTTGTCCCTTGCCCCCTCCCCCAAATAACTTGGCATGTAATATTGTAGTCCAGAACAGATTTAGGGATTAAAAAAAAAGTGTCGTCACTTTTTTTGTGGAAAGGCAAGGTTCTGAGGGTCGGGGGTAGGTTTACAACAGAATCAATGACTTGTCTTTGCTGCACATTTTCATTCTGGGGAGGGGGATGCTTATAGCATGGAATCATTTGGGGGGGGGGAGATTCTCTGAAATGGTTTACAGAGAACAATCTGGACAAAACAGCCACACTTCCTGCTGGGCTGTGGTAAGAAAAAAGCATTTTCTGTCCAAGTTTCTTACTTTTTTACAGTGATGTGTGATAGTGCTATAGACAGAGCTCTGGATTTGGAGTTAGAGCCTCCCCTTCCCCCAGCTCTAAAATCTTGTAATCTCTCTGGGTCTCAGGTTGCACGTCTATAAAGTGCCAGGATTGGACCTTTCCATAGCTATAGATTTTTCGTGTTAGTTCTGATACTTACTAGCTGCATATTCCTAAGCAAGGTATTTAGAATTAGAAGGAGCCATACAGATGTCCAGGGGTCCTCAAACTATGGCCTGCGGGCCAGATGCGACAGCTGAGGACAATTATCCCCCTCACCCAGGGCTATGAAGTTTCTTTATTTAAAGGCCCACAAAACAAAGTTTTTGTTTTTACTATAGTCTGGCCCTCCAACAGTCTGAGGGACAGTGAACTGGCCCCCGATTTAAAAAGTTTGAGGACCCCTGATTCTAGTCCAATCTTTCCATCATACAGATGATGAGCCTGAGGCCCCAGAGAGAGAAAGGGATTAATCTCAAATTACATAGTTAATAATTGACAGAGCTGAGGCTCAATCTGTTAGTCTTCAGCAGTCTTTCCCCTGAACCATACTATGATTTTCACTGCCTTTAAGGATTCCAAAATGCTTTGTGACTTGGGATCATTCAAAGCTACAACATTCTTTTTCAGTTGTTACTTGTCCATTTTGAAGGCAGAAAAACTGAGGTACACCCAATTAAAGTAATTTGACTCGTATTCTTTAGAAAGTGGGTGATATAATTAGGAAGAAAATCCAGATTTAGACTGAATTTCCCTATGCCAAATGGACTCTCAAACTGTGGATAAACTTTGACCCAACAATGCCATTACTGGGTCTGTAGCCCAAGGAAATCATAAAGAAAGGAAAAGGACCCACATGTACAAAAATGCTAGCAAAGAACTGGAAAAGGAGTGGATGCCCATCAATTGGAAAATGACTAAACAAGTTGTGGTACATGAAGGTAATGGAATATTATTGTTTTATTTTTTAAAATGATGAATAAGCTGATTTTAGAAAGGCTTGGAAAGATTTATATGGACTGAGACTGAGCAAAAGAAGCAGAACCAGGAATACATTGTACACAATAACAGCAAGAATGTGTGATGATCAACTATGAAAGGCTTGGTTCTTCTCAGTGGTTCAGTGATCCAAAGCAATCCCAATAGACTTTGGACAAAAAAATGCCATCTGCAGAAGAAGAACTATGGAGATTGAGTATAAATCAATACATGCTATGTTCACTTCTTTTTTTATGTTTTTTTCTCTCCCATGGTTTTCCCTTTTATTCTGATTTTTCTCTCCCAACATGATTCATAAAGAAATGTGTACTAAAAAGAAAAGAAAAGAATAAAAAAAGACTGAGTTCCTCAGATGATTCAGCCTGACATCAAATGGCTACTCTCAAAGCTTCAATTTATAGGCATAGTTTTCACATTTCACATACTAGGGGCCAGGGATGTAGATAGACAAATGAGAAAGTCCCTGTCTGCAAGCAGCCTATAATTCTATTGGAAGATATAGCAATGTAGACAGATGAGTAAATGGAGGAGATATATATATATATATATATATATATATATATATATATATATATATAATATATATATATATATATATATATAATACAGTTAAATATATATGTATATATATAAAATACAGAATTAAATATATATGTATATATATATAAAATACAGTTAAATATATATGTATATATATATATACACATATATATATAATACAGAGTTAAAAAGGGTTTTCCAGGAGGTGAATGGATTAACAATTGGGAAATAAGGATGTGCTCCTTGAAGAATTTGAGCTGAATCTTAAAGGAAGTTAGAATTTACAAGATATGAAAATAGAGGGAAAGCATTCCAAAATAGCACATAGCCTGTGCAAAGGCCCAATGGAGAGAGAGATGGGATTCAAATACAGGAAACAACAAATAAGAATTCTTTTTTCCTAAAACAGCCTGATTTTTTTTTTTTTTTTTTTTGGATAGGAACTTAGTTGAAGAGCTGCCATGTAAGAAGAGGAATTAGACTTGTTCTGTCATGCTCCCACTCAGGTGGAAGTTATTCATAAACCATCAAGAGTAGTTGATTTTGACTTAAAACAAGGAAAAGCTTCCCAAGTATTAAAACAGTTCAAGAATGGAGAAAGCTATCTCAATGGAATAGTAAATTCCCTGTCACTAGAGTACTTAAGGTAGAGGGCCATTATTTTGAGGATTCTAAATAGGATTCATGATTTGGATGGTGGTTATATCAAATTACCTTTAAGATGCCTTCCAAATCAAAGATTTGATGAACTAATAAACAAAAAATAATTAGTCAAATCAAGGTTGTACTTAAAATGAGGAAAATCAGTGTTCCTTGTAATTTGCTCAGGGTGAGTTTATTTATAAAGTGGGGGCTAAAAAACCAAATCTAGGTCCTTGCTTTAATATGATTAAATGAGGGTTTTTCTCTTCATGGGAAGATACCTTGGAGAGATGTTTTTTCCCCTGACATTCTCAGCTTGACCTCTTCCCAGACCTAGTCATAAGGCAACTGTAGAATTTCATTTTGACAACTGTGTGATGATGTGTTATCTTGGTGTGGAGACTCAGAAGCAGGCTGGGGAGTGATAATGGAAGCATACTTTTTTGGTAAACTTTTCAGAGTTCAGAGAACAATGCTTTATAATATAATCTTCCAGATTGGTAGGTATTGAGATTTTTGAAAGTGCTTGGGCTTGTCACAAGAGCTCTAGATGATATGCAGTACCTTTCTAATGGTATGGGAAAAGATAATGAAGCACAACTAATTGATGCCATAGTAGATAAGAGTGTTGGATACCACCCAGGGCAACTCACTTAAGCCAGCTGGGTCTTAGTTTTTCCTCATCAATAAAATGAAAGGACTGAAACGAATGGATGATTTCTGAAGTCCATCCCAGTACTAAATCCTTTATCCTACAAGACTATAATCTCTAAAATGAAAGAGAAAATTAGATGACCTTTAATATTCCTTTTTCCAGAAGTGCTGGGACCACCTCATAATGAGCTTATTGTTAAATTTCCACAGGAGCATTTAAATCTAGGAAATTGTCAAATGCTACAAATAAGGACTTGATTTATCGTTTTGTTGATTGTCTATACTTAAGAAAGTATTGGGGGGAAATAAGACAGATTAAAGTTGAAAGTATGCCTTGTGTACATTTGGGAAAAGAGCCAGTTGTTAAAACATTAACCACCGCTTCTATCCTAAATCTATAATCTGTGGTCCTAATTAATAATAACTGAACTTTTACATAGCTCTTTAAAGTCATGCAAGAAGATTTATATGCATTATCTCATTTGAAGCTCACAAAAATCCTTACAGGTAAGCACTGTAGGCATTGCTATCATCATTTTATAAATGAGGAAAATGAGATTTATTGAGTTTAAATGACTTGCTCAAGGTCACCCAGTTAGTAAATGTCAGAGAGCATTTGAACTGGAGTCTCCTGAATCCAAGTTCAAATCCTTTGCACTTTCTTGCACTGCCATCTTTATTCAGTGGTGTTATTAGGGCAACTGAGGATTAAGTCCATTGCATTCACTGGAAGTGAAATCCTTAAAAAAAATGTTTATTGTAACTTCCCTTTACTGCATGGATGGCACCTGCCAATGAAATCATAGAACTGAAAAATACTTTCGTGATCACATTGAATCCCAAGCCAAAACATTACTTGGGCAACTAGGTGGTGCCATGGTGCACAAAGCACTGGGCTTAGAATCGGGAAAACTCAACTTTGTGAAGTCAAATCTGGCCTCATGATTCAGGCCAATTCCAATAGACTTGTGATGGAGAGAGCCATCTGCATGCAGAAAGGACTATGGGGCCTTAATGCACATCACAGCATAGTATTTTCATCTTTGTTGTTGTTTACTTGATTTTTTTCTTTCTTATTTTTTTCCTTTTTGATCTGATTTTTCTTGTGCATCATGACAAATGTGGAAATATATTTAGAAGAACTGCGCATGTTTAACTTATATTGGATTACTTCCTGTCTTGGGGAGCAGGGTAAAAGAAAGGTAGGAAGAAAAATTTACAAAGTTTTGTAAGGGTGAATGTTGAAAACAATTTTAGCATGTATTCTGAAAATAAAAAGCTATTATAAAAAAGTCTGTCCTCAGACTCTTCATAGTTGTGTGACCCTGGGCAAGTCACTTAACTCTTTTTGACTCAGTTTCCCCATCTGTAAAATGAGTCGGAGAAGGAAATGGCAAACCATTTCCTTATCTTTGCCAAGAAAACCCCAAATGAAGTCATGAAGAATCACATGTGAGCGAAAGGACTGAACAACAACAGACATTCTTCTATGAAATAAAAAAGACCACAGTCATAAAGATTTTTTTCCAAGTTAAAAAAATTATAATTTGTTGCAAAAATTGATTTTTGTGCAGGATCCAAGGTGAGAATTTAGGCAGAGAGATACTGAGCTTATGCCAGCACTAATGAAATTTAGTAGAATTCAATTTTACAACTATTTACTGAGCACCTACTCTCGGCCAAAGAACTATAATGGACTATGGCGAAACAGAGAGGAAAACAATCTCTGACCCCAAGGAGCTCATGGGGCACCATTTATAAGAAGACAATTAGGTAGAAGTTCAGGCAAAATATAAATAGTATTTGGAGGACAGAAGGATAGCATTACTAATTAGGAGAAATCAGGAAAGTCTTCCTGAAGGAGTTGTTTTTGAAGGAACTAAGGGCTTCATTAAAGTAGAGGTGAAGAAAGAGAGAATTTTCTAGGCATGATGGGGCCTTCTGCAGAAACAGGAAAGTTAAGAGAAAAGGTAGGTGGGGAAAGGTGGAAGAAAGAGGATATAATACCGTATGGCAATAAAACAACTTTGTACAAGAGTTTTATAATTATGCAAGAAAACATCATGAGAACAGCTTTAGAAAACATTAGTTGGAGTGAATTATGATGTTAGTGAAATATCGTTCAAATGGACCATTTTGTGGGGTTTGGGAATGAGTGAAACAGGACTGAAGGAAGAAAGAAAGAATTGTTAAGGCAGAGAAATTAGTTAAGGTAATTGTAAGAATAGAAAGTTGATACTTCAATGAATCTGTGATCTCATCAGTATGGGAACTTCCTCCTTAGATGTGATGGAATGAGGGCTAAAATTAGTTGTAAGATCCAGGTTCAAATTCTGGATCCCTTATTTACTATCTTGGTTACTTTGGACAAATGATTTTCTGTCTTTTTTCCTCAGTTTCCTCATATATTTAAAAAAAAAAATAAGGCTGGCCTGGATGGACTTTGAAGCTGCTTGCAACTTTAGCAATGTTATGATCCAGTGATTTATTTTCCCATTCTGTGTGAGTATAGTCCAAGTCCTTCAATGGAGCTTCCATAGGGAAAAAAGAAAAAAAAAGAAAGGAAATTAAGAAATGATTCTCCTTTGATAATGATCAAAATAAAGAAATGATCCTCTTATAAAAACTCATTCCATTTTCTATAATTGTTTTTTCAATGGACATCAAATGCTCCTTTCTTAGATCACAAGAAGAAAAAGACCTTTGTGGATATTTGCTTTATTTCATTATGTCTATTTGTTACAAAGGGTTTTATTTGTATCCTTCTCCTCTTCCTCCCTCCCCTGTTCTTCCTTTCTTCTTCTTTTTCTCTGCTGCTTATACTTGTATTTTTCTTCCTCTTCTTCCTCCTCCTTCTCTTCTTCCTCTTTCTCTTCCTCTTTTTTTCATGGAGGAAAAGTAAACTGAAAAATAGAAAAAATAAATATTTGTTCATTGAAAACATTTTAACTAAAAGAAAAAAGGAGATACCTCAGCTTGAGGAGAAAATACACATGATGAAGACTTCCTCAGCTGTGAAAGTTGTTAAATTGGTGGAGGTTGTAGATTTGACTCTTTGGAGCAATGAAAAATTATCTAGATATTAATTTGTCCTGGTTGCTTTTGGAATTGGAGAGTGGGGAATGAGGGATAGAAGGTTGGGAGGAGACATGGCGTAGATGTCCCTTTGAACTCTTGGAGTAAATTTTTTCACAGTTTCACCAATTGAGTATTTAGATAAAAAATGCATGGAGAAGAGCTTTCTTTTCTTTTTCTTTTCTTTTTTAAAAAATAATTCTTGCGACATATTGATCCCATGATATAGAGTCAGAGTATTTACCCTGAAACTACAGGACTCCCAGATGACATCACTGGCCACTTTCCCAGGCCTTGGCCCTGGCATCTCTTTGGGCTGTGAGGGAATAAGCTCCTTCTGCCCCTTCACAGCCAG